>NW_018407075.1:486422-547968 GCF_002113885.1 Mizuhopecten yessoensis
CCCCCCCCAAAAAAAAAAGAAAAAGAAGGAAAAAAACCCATGATTTATCAGGTCGTTATTTTTACATAACTCAACTTAATGTACCTTAAGCCACTCAATGATAATCACAAATGGATAACTGTAAATCGGAAACAACTATGACCTTGACCCCCCAGCTATATTTGACCTTACAAACAGACCAGGTTATCAAGCAGAAACACAGGCTTGAAATTTCCTTCTAATATCTACTAGTAGTCTATAACTTAATAGTACTATACTATAATAGTACTATACTATAATAGTATATGGTATAATAAGAAATATAGTAAATTTTCAAACCCTTCTACCCATTACTTTTTGGCTTTTGAGTGTTAGAAATAATAGTCCTGGCTTTTTAGGTAAAAAAATCACTTCACTACAGATTTATCTACTTGTTTAAGCTAATTAGTAAGATACACAATTATATCACATGCCACACAATCAAAGAATCAAATTAAGCTTGCATAACATCCTCTGTCAATCTGCCATAAGATATGGATATATAAACACAAAGAAGATTTGCCAATTCTATTACTGACAGAAAATCGGGATGGATGTTTGTATAACCACGATTACGGCCAGCAGCTGAAGCCGATCTATCTCACTCCAAGTAGGACACCGTTTACTAACACTTCATACCTGGAAACCCTCAAAACATGAACTGCTGTAATATTTCTGGAGATTGTAAAACAAGCTGAGGTTTTTATAGGTTTTTTCGTGTGAAAAGTAGAAGAACATATGTTATAACCCTCTATAATTATGATGGGGTACAGGATGAAACAGATGATTGTCGAAACGTCTGTTTCTTATTTGGAGATTTCAATTATGTACAGTTATTAATGCATTATAGGTATTTTAGAATTAAAACCTTATTTCACAACAATTATGAAACAATTTATAAAAACTTTTATTTATGACTATTGTTGGCTGGAATGTAAGCATGCAAGGGGCTCTTAATGCTGGAGGAAACCGGAGTACCCGGAGAAAACCTGTGTGATGGTGGGCAGGTGACCCTATACCTCTTCAGGTCTGATTGAGGAATCAAACCCCAGCGACCTTGATGAAAGACGAGGGCACTATCCACTATGCCATGAGACCACCCAAATGATTAACTGTATTGTCGAATGTGTATATTTAAAGCTACGACATCCATGATTTCATTTCAATGTGTGTTTGATAATTACCTGGATTACATTCAATGTCATTACACCATTATTTTTATAGTGCTTTCAGCTTGAATGAGGAAAGTCATCCTTGGAAACCCATTGTATATCTTTAAAGTCTGACAATAATGAAGTCTTATTTGACAGGAATGGATTTAATGATGTAAGATTGAGAAATATTTAAAGTCTTCTATTCACCTAGCTGACTAAGGACTACCTCGCCATTGTATCTGATATGAGGACACCAAAGGTATGTCCTTTTAACCTTGAATCTAAGGACACCCAGTGACCCACGTGACCTTACTGTTGTAATCTTAACACAGCGAAGTGACCAGTCTCTGTTGAATACTACCTAAGACACCAGAGAGACCTCTTCATTGTATTTAATCTTAAGACCACCAAATGATGTCCCTGATATATTCAATCTAAAGACAACTAAATGACGTCCCTGTTATATTCAATCTAAAGACAACCAAATGACGTCCCTGTTATATTCAATCTAAAGACAACTAAATGACGTCCCTGTTATATTCAATCTAAAGACAACCAATTGATGTCCCTGTTATATTCATCTTAAGACAACCAATTGACGTCCCTGTTATATTCATCTAAAGACAACTAAATGACGTCCCTGTTATATTCAATCTAAAGACAACTAAATGAGGTCCCTGTTATATTCATCTAAAGACAACCAAATGACGTCCCTGTTATATTCAATCTAAAGACAACTAAATGATGTCCCTGTTATATTCAATCTAAAGACAACCAATTGACGTCCCTGTTATATTCAATCTAAAGACAACCAAATGTGACTTCCCAGTTATATTCAATCTAAAGACAAAGAACTGACTTCCCAGTTATATTCAATCTAAAGACAAAGAACTGACGTCCCAGTTATATTTAATCTAAAGACAAAGAACTGACGTCCCAGTTATATTTAATCTAAAGACAAAGAACTGACGTCCCAGTTATATTTAATCTAAAGACAAAGAACTGACGTCCCAGTTATATTTAATCTAAAGACAAAGAACTGACGTCCCAGTTATATTTAATCTAAAGACAAAGAACTGATGTCCCTGTTATATTTAATCTAAAGACAAAGATTTGACGTCCCAGTTATATTTAATCTAAAGACAAAGAACTGACGTCCCAGTTATATTTAATCTAAAGACAAAGAACTGACGTCCCAGTTATATTTAATCTAAAGACAAAGAACTGATGTCCCAGTTATATTCAATCTAAGGAAATTAACCAGATGTACATCAATGTTGTATTTAAATCGAGGTCACAAAAGAGACTTAAATCTTGTCGTATTCAATATGAGAAAAACATTTTTTCTGTTTTGTTCAGACAAATGCCACAAGACAAAACTTTATTGCTTAGTACACTAAAGTGACGTAGCTTATTCAAAAACTTTTCCAAAGAATGATTAAATATTGGAGACAACCAGTTGCTGTAGCAGACCACCCCTCCCTCCCTCCCTCCCCGACCCCAATTCTAAAGACAAATAATACAAATTATCGATTGAATGAATAACGTTTATTGCTAAACAGCGGAAACAATTACATGGTTATTACGTGTTCGTAAGACACCGTTTATAGTGTGATTGTATCAGGCCTGTCTGAGGTCTATCAGCCCGACTACGCACAATCACAAATACCCGTCACGTATCTCCGACACTGGTCACGTATCTCCGACACTATACCGACATCTACCCTAACAAGACAAGGATTATGACTGCGTCTCTCGTCTCTCTCACTACACACCATATGTAATTTTTTCTATCCCCACATACAGTACATAAACCCATTTAAGGGCCACGTTTGAATGACTTTTTGTTATAACGAATTAATTCCAAATTGCAGATTGTTTAAGATTGGAACTTGAATTTTAATTGTTAAACAATGATAAATCAATTAACAACATAAAAACAGTCTTTGGGGTACGATTGGAGTCTTTGGGGTATGATTGGAGTATCTGTTTGGTATAATGCGTTTGTAACTGTGATTGTCTATTGTCTTTGGGGTATGATAGGAGTATCTGTATGGTATACTGATATTGTAACTGTGATTGTCTTGGGGTCAGAACACCATTGTGAAAAAATACTTTACACAGATCTGCAACATTAATACACATTCCTCTAAACTTAAACGAGATTTCATGACAATTAAAAATTAAAACTTAAACTTGAACTTCTGGCCCTGGTTTTAAGTAACATATTGACAAAGACGTGTTGCCCAAACTTTGAAAAAATTCTCCCCAGCCTGCATAAAGCACATTCATGAAGATTTTTTTTTTTAAATTTGGTTTAAAAAACGTCAACCAACCAAGGCAGGAAAATAAAAGGTTCATGACCCACGAGAATAAAGATAAGATAAATCACAACAACGAGAAAAGCTAGAAGGTTCACCCTAGGTCCGAGATATCTCAATACAACTTACTTCATTTTCGTCTTGTTAGAAAACAAGGTTTGTGGATTTGTTTTGACCTAATAATATAAATCGGATACCTGGACCCCACATGGACAGGATTTGGATCAACTATCAATAACGCCTCATCATGATTATCCTTGCTCTATATTTGATTCTCATTAAATCTTTTTACTGGAATTTCATACCCTTCAATTAATCAAGTTATACCATTGTAATTGAAATTAATTACAAATCGATTCAATTTTCTGCGAGTTTTTTTCATCATCCAGTTGACATTTTAATTACAGTTTAAAGGTTCTATGGCATTTAAAGTGCAATATAACTACCATTAATCAAAATTATTATCTGTAGCAAATGGGGATTCAATCACCTTGATATTGACAATTGACTTAAAAGTTTATTGACGCAGAAGTATCGTCAGTAGCCTGACCTTAAGAATCAAGTTTTGGCCTCTAACGGTGCAGTTCTTACGAACTAAACTTAATACTGTAACCAGGATGATAATGGGTTTGTAGGGCAATGATAGGACAAATATTTTAAGTTTTCATAAGTTTTTGTGAACATTCAAGAGTCTGAAATACAGAGTAAAGACAAGAATGAGTGGTAGCAGTGTGAAGAGATGGATATCCACATACCATTTATCATCCAAACTCTAATAAATATTGATACCAGTTACTCACGACCAAATTTCAGTCATTATTGGCAGGTTTTAATTAATTCTATTTCTGAGGTTAAAAGGATCTCTATAATATAATTGTCTTCCCCTCCCACACACCTCTTTTTAAGGGAGTAAAATTTATGCTGAATATTTAACCTGGAATCCAAGAACACATTGATGTTTTAATTAATGTTTAACTGAATATACATTGTACTTGTGGCAGATTTAAATTGAACATATGTTCATGGTCGCGTTCTGGCTTGGTGTTGGAGGGGATTTTTGTCCAGCTCATTTCGTAGAGTGGTGGGCTTAAAGTTTGGGTTAGCTGGTCCAGTCCTTAGTTTGGGCAAAAAAACATGTTTTTCTCTGGTCAAATAATACTTTGAAAGTTTTTATCTTTGAAAAATTTGGTTCTAAAAATTGCCCACGTCCACACGGAATGTTTTTCTGTGTATTGCAGTGACCCCAATAAGCATCCACCCATATTTCTATTCTTTTGGTGTGTTATGTTAATCGCCTGGTGGGTATTATTACAACCAATACAATACAATAGTAAATCATCTCCAGTGTTACATCAGGTATTCTGAAATAACAAGCTATAACAACAACACATAACACTCTCTAATAGCAAATAGTGTTGTATAAAGTAATCCTTATTGATTTGGACACTTCTCTATTACTGTGTATCACAGAACCTGGTTTAACCCTTTCATCCCTAGGTAATTTTAGTAGACTCTACCATGCATTGATCTGGATGAGTCCCTTATGGTCTACAGTGGTGAAAGGGTTAAGGATCCCTGTCCCACTATACTGTAATTGAATTTTCAAATATTTAAATTTTTGAATGTTCCCCCCATAATATTATAAAAATGTTTGCGTTTTCAATTATGGTAGCCATTGTAACCTGTTGAAATTTGCATAGAAAGTGAAAACACCATTTTGTAATTTGTTTAGGCTTCACACATTTTTTTGCTTATACAGTGAAACCCAACTTACTCAAACTCGCATTACTCTAACTATTGATCTGGACCCCATGAGTTCGAGTTAGCGGGGTTTTATTGGACCAACAATAGAGAACCTTATAGAACAAACTTTCTATCCTCCTAGAGATGTACTACCACTGTCTACACATTTCCCTTTGATATCCAGTTTGTTTAAGCACATCCATGCTCTAGATGGTTTTCAATTGAAAAACTAAGCAAAATTAAGACAAACTTAACTGAATATCTTGATTTAACAAACTTATGCAAATTTTAAGTGGTTACCATGGTGACAACCATAATAACAAAAAACATTGTCATAATAGTATCAATAAGATATCAAAATATAGAAAACAGCAATTTGATAATTCCACGTAAGGTCTTAAAATTTTGAACGATTTGGGAGCCAGAGAAAGCCAAAATAGCACATAGTCCTTTCAGTTTGTTTTTGTTTGGCAAAAGACAAAAAGAACCTACCTCATCAGATGGGTCTTCCTCCGATGTGACTTTCTTTTTCTTGCACCACCAACCACTATCCTGACAGTACGCCGCGATCACAAATAAGGGCATGTATCCGAGTGTGACCCATGCCTCCCAGGGATCTATGACCCCGGGCGTTATATACTGTACCACCAGTAACATCCAAACATAGGCCCAAAGGGACCAGGCTGCTGTTAATAAGAACACACCAAACTCACGAATGTTTTTCACATCAGGAGTAGGTACACTCACTATACATATACTGGTTATAATTAGTAGATTAAAAGCAGCACTTCCTATAATTGTAAATGTTCCTAAAGAATCTTCAACTTCTTGATTTCCTAAATTCTTGGCAGTTTCGATAACGGCTAATAATATTTCCGGTGCACTACTTCCAAGTGCCATAAGCGTTAAGTTGGCCACAGTTTCGTTCCATACCAGCACCTCCCTTTCCACCTTCACCTGCTTCTCTTCGTCCCATGACACTACTTTTTTCTTTTTACTTGTGATAACTTCTATACTACTCATAAAGATGTCCGATGCTATTGCAACTCCTAAAAATATATATGCAATTGCTAAAATATAGAGGAATCCTCTGAATGCCTTCGGCCACAGGTTTTCGGCTGGTAGAAGGATGTAACTGGAACAAGGCAGAGATCCATTCTCCACGTATTCCACCACATAACCATTGCTGTAGTATTCGAGGTGGTTGTAGGTCGCCATGGTTGATTTATTACCTCCCTTGATAGGCTATTAACCTGCAATGCAAGGAAAAGAAAGTTGACATGGCAACCAGATATTTTAATTTCATGTATCCAGCATCTATAGAAGATAAAAGTTGCAACGGTAACAAAATTTTATAGAAATACAAAACTTTCCTACTTTAACATACATTGAATGACATTATTATGGTTCCCTGTCATGGATTATACTTCCATCAAACACTAAAAGCCTGTGAAAACTTTTATCAAAAACTAAAAGCTTGTGAATATTTCCATCAAACACTAAAAGCCTGTGAACATTTCCATCAAACATTAAAAGCCTGTGAACATTTCCATCAAACACTCAAAGCCTGTGAACACTTCCATCAAACACTTTAAGCTTGTGAACATGTCCATCAAACACTAAAAGCCTGTGATCATTTCCATCAAACACTAAAAGCCTGTGAACATTTCCATCAAACATTAAAAGCCTGTGAACATTTCCATCAAACATTAAAAGCCTGTGAACATTTCCATCAAACACTAAAAGCATGTGAACATTTCAATCAAACACTAAAAGCCTGTGAACATTTCAATCAAACACTGAAAGCCTTTGAACATTTCCATCAAACACTAAAAGCCTGTGAACATTTCAATCAAACACTAAAAGCCTGTGAACATTTCCATCAAACACTAAAAGCCTGTGAACACTTCCATCAAACACTTTAAGCATGTGAACACTTCCATCAAACACTAAAAGCCTGTGAACACTTCCATCAAACACTTAAAGCCTGTGAACACTTCCATCAAATACTAAAAGCCTTTGAATGCACTTCCATAAAACATTGAAATCCTGTGAAAATGAAAACCTTCATCAAAACTGACAACCCATGGACACTTCATTTGAGCAATAATCCAAATATGATTAATGTTGGTGAAAAACTTTCAGCTCAAGTAAACATATAAAAGTTTAGTATATATGAGCCCATTGTTCTCATACACAGTAACAGCCAGCAACAACCATCCTACCACAGGTGACATGATATGTACATGATACCACAAACACAGGACCTTTTCCACCCTGATAAGCAATGACATCCGAGTGTTCCATTAGGCTGACACAGCCACTAACATTCACCCGGCTTTTTCAAAAATATCACAATTCTTTATCCTGGTAAACTGTATCCTTAATGACACAAATGATGTACATTGGTTAATTAACTCACAACTGCTTACATTCATAGAAGATGACCTTGACCACTTTGCACCTTAACAGCAATCCTTCATGCTGCCGTTTCCACTCTTGATGCATGTTATAGTTGGCACCTGTACCGACCAAATGAGGTGTCAATGTCTTACTGTAGCTACAACGACAAGTCCCCTCTGTCACCCTAACAATGGACCAGCTACTAAAAACTTGGAGGACAACAATCAAAATATGAAAACCATAATCAATAATCCCACGTTTATTTGAAGACCCAATTCAAGGTACTCGCCATCTGAAAGTGTAAAATCCCTGACCAAGACATTTATACAATTGTGTTTATTTATGTTATAGCACGACAATGGTTTTTACCTACACTTTGGGGAACATTGAAATCAATGTGTATTTAGTACTTTGTAAATTATTTAGTAGAAGCTAGGACATTACAGCCAAGCTGAACAGAATACACGGCAAAGCAAACATGTGACCACTAAACACACAAACGTTACAATCAATATAGGCACCAGGTATGTTTGGTCAAAACCATACTTACAACGTTTTTATGGAAATATTTATTGAGTTTTGTGAAAAAGGCATTGTTCGATGTTGACACTGAAGTGTTATCCATCACCATGGACGATAGGACCCAACACAAACTCATAAGGCCAACTCACAAGGAAAATACTCCATTCAGAACAATTGATTTCAGTCTTGTATAAAATCTATATATGTAAGAATTCGGATATGGAATTTTTTATTTCAAAGTCTCTAATTGTGATGGATATGATATGGGCCCCGGTCAAAGAGTTCCAATGGCCTGGATGGTTGTCAATATTGTTTTATAGACAGACCATCATTGAGAATACATATCATCAAGTAGCTATTGGATTAAACGTGTTTGAGGTGTATTTGATGTCAAACAGGTACATACAAAGAGTAAATATGTGAGTGTGACAATGACAGCTGGTAGTAGGTAATCATAAGTCCTGCTACTGTAGAGGTCATACAAAAGGTCACACGTACTACAGTAGTGCTGAAATGATGCTAACATGATACAGAAATGATATGGAAATGACAGCTGGTGGTCAGTAATCTTAGGTCTTGCTGCTGTAGAGGTCATAGGAAAGGTCACACTACAGTAGTACTGAAATGATACTGAAATGACAGCTGGTAGTAAGTATTCTTAGGTACTGATGTAGAGGTCATAGGAAAGGTCACACTACAGTAGTGCTGAAATTATACTCAAATGACAGCTGGTAGTATATTAACTTTATTTATTTTACAACAATTATGAAACAAGTTATTTCAACTTATATTAATCACTCTTGTTTGGTGTGGGAGGAAACTGGAGTACCTGGAGAAAACCCACATGGTCGGGCAGGTGACCCCAACCTTTTCACGTCCAATCGGGGAATCGAACCCCGGCCGCCTTGGTGAAAGGCAAGTGCGCTATCCACTGCACCACCCGACCACCCACAGCTCCCACAGCTGGTAGTAATTAAAGTAATCATTAGTCCTGCTACTGTATAGGTCATAGGAAAGGTCACACTACAGTAGTACTGAAATGATACTGAAATGATACTGAAATGACAGCTAGTAGTCAGTAATCTTAGGTACTGCTACTGTATAGGTCATAGGAAAGGTCACACTACAGTAGTGCTGAAATGATATTGAAATGATACTGAAATGATATGGAAATGACAGCTAGTAGTCAGTAATCTTAGGTACTGCTACTGTAGTTCCAGAAAAATATCTCAATATTTTTTTTCTTTCTTCAAATTTATTGATTTTTTTTCGCCCAAAGAGTACCTGTGCACTATACACGAATATGTATGGTAGTAGAATCACACTGAACCAAAATACTATACATGATCAGGTTATAACCAATCATATACAAGGTAAAGATCCAATGTAAAACAATAGTCTACTGGATAGAGAATTCTCTTTGTTTTGGGTAACAAATGAATTACAAACTAATTAGGTTGTGTTGTACGACAAAGCATATTGGACGACAGGTTCAGCAGTGTAAGATCAAGTGATATATCCATGGTTCTAGATTAGATAGAAAGTGGATTCGGGAGAGGGCCTAGTAAGTGGTCAGAACTTGTGCCCAATCCCTTTGATTGTTTTTCCATCAATAAAATATGTTTGAATGGAAGTTGATGGTACAGTAATTTGTTCCAAAAATTGGGTAACATACGGAATGAAAATTGTTCTCCAAATTACGTATAGCAATGTGATCTCAGAAAAAAGCGAAATGTGTTCTAAGAAAGAAATAATGTGGCCTGTTCTGAAGATCAAGTTTTTGCTTTTCTTTTAGGCGGGTGGGGGGTTACATCTTGGCAACAGCTAAGATAATATGAAGGCGGGCATATAAAATAATTATTTTCTGAAACCAGGTATGGTATGTGTCCTTATAGAATCAAGTAACACTTTGTGATTTTAGAATCAAGTCAACTTATGTTCCCAAGATCAGGTTTAGTCCTTTGTAATAGATCAATGAAAGCGATATACATATATATATTTTCAAAATTACAGTAAGTGGTATGTTGTCATAGTTAGGTGAGACAATGTGTTTACTTTTCAGACCTCTGTACTATTTATCACAGTTGCCATGATACTGATGATTATCAAGAAATATTATAAAACTTAAAACAACTTTAAATTTGATGTTGTAAGTGCGTCTACTTAATCTTCAATAAGATTCATTAGTTTAGAAATAAGATGTGATATCAAAGTTTTACTTTCTACACAAACAATTATGTATTAAAGGCAGATTGGTCCCTTTCAAGCAAGTCAGACGGTCTTGAAACAATGCGACACGTTTAATATGTACATTGATTGTGTAGAAAGTAAAACTTTGATATTGCTTCTACATGTACTTTAATTTAACTATCTTAAATTGTAAATGACTTTTCCCCTAAACAATTCATCTATAACTATCTGTTAAATATAATAAATAATTGAAACAATAATATATTAATTATTCATTTGGATGAGTGGTGAACCCATTTTATTTATAATCAATCATAGGAACACAACTACACAGTCTGACTTCATAATATTTACCATTGTTCAAGCATGCAATAACTTAAAATTTGATTAAATTATACAAGTGCGTCACTCAGTGATTAAACTGGGTAAAGAGATGAGCCAAAATATAAGGTATCATTTTTTTTGTTTTATGAAATAAAATATGTACATCTCCGAACAATACACTGTGCAAAGGTGACGGCCCATAAAGTTTGAATCGCCAGCCCTTTTAACTCGACAAGGGGCGGAGGTGGTGGATTGGAACGCCGAGATTGGTGAATAATAGCTCTGGTTAACCAGCCGAGCTACCCTCTACCCCTAGTTACAACCCACACCAGCACACAAAGGATCACTGCGCATTTAAATGTCTGCTTTTATTAAAGAGCCGAGTATGTAAGAATGTTAAAGATACTCTGCCGAAGAAGAACTCTTAAGTACATGCTTGTAAATGTTTAAAGTGTTTTAAAAGTTAGCGAAAGGTTAAATAGGTGAGCGATGTGTATTCTTTGAGTGGAGCTTACAGTGTGTATATATGTAATTGTCCGCCCTGTACCAGGCCTTGGTCCATAGCAATACACAAGCAAGGGTCATTATATATACAAACAGATCAAACAATCAAGACCAGTCTAATTCACAGATGTTACTATATGTGTGTGAATGATAATCCCCATACAGAGAAATACCTATAAATACGTATACACCACCTCACGACTTCTGATCGCTGTGCTGTGTTACCTTGACTGCGACAACAACCTGTTTAATTGATGACTACCAAATAAATACAATTGATTGCATAACAATCACTCGTTCCAATTAATGACGTGTTTTATATAATTACATACCTTTGATATTTCTGTTAGAGATTTCTTTTTAATTTGTATTTTTTTTTTTTTTTTTAAACAGAAAAGTTTTTCTCTGTTCTCATAGATGTTTGTATAGCTTCTGATTTTCAATTAAGTAATTCAATGTAACTTATCGCAGGTGAAGTAGACCCTTCAAAGTGAAGTAGAGTGCTCCTTTCTATATAACCACAAGGAGATCTTTGATCCCTTCAATTCATTCAGACTATTTAAGCTAAAATCTTTTATCAAAGAAAACAATAAAAGTATTACTTTATATAAAGGAAGAAAAAAAAAGGTTTCACACTTTAAAATCTAGTATAAGTTCTTAATCTCTTTATTTATGGAAATAATAATCTCAACATTTTTTCGACAATAAGATTTTTCTGGGACAGTATACTGCCTTATTTTTTCCGAAGAGTAAGATTGGTGTACATGTACTAGTGTATGAGAAGTTAGTAGGCGTGATTAAATATGTAAGTTAATGACGACTGGTAATCATACAAGAGGTCAGAGGTCAATGCAGAGATTTGTATATGCACAGCTCTACTAAAGGGAAGCAACTCTTAAAAAGTTATTAGATAATAAGGTCATTAAAAATATTTAATAGGGAACTGACAAAAAAGAAAACCAGAAAAAAACTTGAATTCAGCATTATTCTCTAGCCTGTATGACTGTAATGACTTGTAAAGTATAAGTACATGCAAATATTAAAAAGTACTCCTTTTTTTTCAATTTTTTTTTTTCATCCAAAGAAAAAACAATTGCTACAAAAAACAAGGAGCAATTTTCCCACATCAACAATTTGTTCTACACTGTGATAAGTGATTATTAGCCTGGTACTTTATGTAGTTAATTTGACACAAATAATTTGTTACCCTTTGATACAATTGTCGATCGACGCATACTTTTTCTGGAGCATCTTAACATCTAACCTTTTCGCTAGGAACCTGGATAATTAACCTTAAACAATGGCAAAACAAATTCTGGCAAGCTGCAAATTCAGCATTTGTAAAACTGAAGACCTCATCAACATCTACACAGAAGTCAAACAAGAGGTCTACTATACAAAAGTACAGAACCACACAACTGTTTTCCCCGTGATAATAAGTATTACTACTACATAGCTCTGGCTTAAAAGAGTAGAGCTCCGCAATTACAGACACTTTCCATTAGGTGTCAATCAATATACATTTTTGTTCTGGGAGCCTCCTGAAATAAACCAGCCATCTTCTGGAGGAGATTGTACCATAAAATCAGCACCTCTCATTAACACAATGAGGTCAACCACCAAACCTACTCCTGGCCCCCGACATCGCGGCAGAATTTAGACTAAAAGTCCAAATTTAATATCGTTTTAAGTTTAAGTTCTATGACAAAGCATGACTTTACATACATGTGAATATCCATAACCAAAGCATGTACTACTCCATCCAAGAATGGTTTCCAAGACAAATATTTATTTTTAAACATTGAAGTTTGAACATAACTCTTAAACTTCTTTACAATCCCAGCGTCTACTCTAGGCACATTCTGTCATTTCTAAACTGACAGTCGGTTTACTTAGTTTGACCTGCACTAACACACTATCTGATACAATGTTACCACTGCTTCACTATGCTAGATACTTTTTGCTGTCATTATGCAGTAACAGCAATAGTCTAATATAATGGAGTAAGAACAGGAGGGTTTTGGACACTTCGAGACAATTACAGTTCTATGGCAGCCTAGAATGTTCAGAAGCTTTGCAAATAGGTCATGGACGCCATAAAAAGAATTCAACATGAACAAGCTACCTAATATAACCAAGATGAAACCAAAAACTAGAACTGTATGCCAAAGACTAAATTAATACCCCTCTGATCATTTAGATGTATCATGTGTGACCTACTCCCAGAGAAAACGCATGGTAGCTATTCGATTCACAGACACGTGGCATTACATAGGACACTGTTAATATCAGAGGAATTAGATGGAAACTTATATGGGTCTATTTATCCAAACAACACTAGATGTTGCTCAAAAACGGCAATAGTTCTGTAAATCAGAATCAAAAGGCAAAGTAACTTGCACATCCTAACGAAAACTATTTACATTGATGACCATAATAATTGATCTTTCATCTTGCAATGGAGCCTTAAAATTTAACCTTGCATGGAAGCTACATCTTTGGCTGAGCAAGAAGGCTGTCTTTGAGACCTATAATAATTTGACTGCAATGCAACCGTCCCTGAAGATCAACAATGACTGCACAATAAAGCTTTGTCTTTGTGACCAAACTTTGACCTTCAGTGCAAGCAGTGCAAGCAAAACTTGTTTATGGATGAACAGATTGAAAAGCAGATTTTATATGCTTCTCTTCTTTGTTTTAAGAAAATTCAAGAATTCTTTACCGGATCAAACAGATTTTTACCACACAACGGAAGGTCAAACACAGTTTGGCATGAGCTAGACCTTGCAATGAAGCTGTCTTTGTGAGCAAACTTTGACTTTGCAATAAAGCTGTGTCCTTCACACCAAACTTTGACTTTGCAATAAAGCTGTGTCCTTCACACCAATATTTGACTTTGCAAGGACACGATGTACAAATTAATGTCAAACATTCAACTGATTACCTGGAGAAATGTTTCAGGATTAATCCTCAGAAGGAACCATACTGATATATTCACAAGTTAGGAGGTAATGATATGGGCAAAATAAATTATAAAAATGGTCAAACATCAAATATTTAAATTTTTCCAACCAAATGTTTTTTTTATCATGGATGGTTTTTCCCGAAAGGTGAACCTTGTCCAAAAGTAGGGAAAATTACTCTGCTTTACAACTGGCAGATATGTACCGGGTTGATGAAAATGTCCATAACATCAACTTTTATGTCATTAACTCATTATATGTCAAACAGAAAAAAAGTATGAGTATTACCTGTACCTTATATTAATGTCCAAAAAGTCTAAACAGATGAAACATCACACGAAGATGACAAATAGACAGGATCCGATCCAAATCTTGCAGTCACCTTGTTATCCTTGACTAGTTCTGAGCACAACTTCGTCTTTTGCCCGACCTCCCCCCCTGTTGCGAGGACCGTTTCCATAGACATGCTGTTCTTCCATCATAACAAACCATCCCTTGTGGACTCTGGTTAATTATTGCCTTGACAATTGATATGCTAATTAGCTGTGTTTACTTAACATAGCCTATTCACACATCCCCTCGGCAATCAGTCGGGTCCAGCTCAAGATTATTTCAACAAATTTAAGGCAGAATCATTGAATCAATATTTTATATATTCTACACTAATTGATAGGTTTTCAGATAGCCGGAAGACAGTCATGAATTTTGACAGGTATTGACAAAGCTTTCAAATGAAACTATCATTCATTACGGCGTATGTAAAGTTCAATCAGGTTTTGGCTCAAACAGCCTCCCTGCTAATCAAGAGTCAACGAGACTGCAGTGCCAACACTACATCGGTAAAACAATGTAAATGGACCATAAAAATATCTCTAATATTCATGCTAATATACACAAGGACATCGGCATACATAATAACGTGCTTCAATCAGTAACAGGAGGATTGGAGACGATGGCGTCGGTCGATAACGTACAATATTTCTCATGCTTCTAAACTAATTTGCTTATACACTCATTTACATATTATATCATATATCACATGTGTATTAATTTCGTCACTTTCATGAACAGGTCTACAGGTATTGAAACCAGAGTAAACAAGAATTCCAAAAAGATGATTTTACAGGTCTTTGTAATTGCAATTTTATTGATACAACATTTACTATATTACAGGGACTTCTTCGACTGTGGGTAGGTGTTAAAAGTTGGTGAGTACTGCCTATCAACACACCTGTAAGAGGAAAATAAACATTCTTAAACTGCATGTTTCAGGCTTTTTAGTTCATAAAGAAAATTCAGCAAGAATGATCAGGTTTGGCAAGATTCTTTGTGGACAATTATGAGAAGCAGGTTTAATTTTCTGAAGTAAGCACAGTCAAAGCTGCTCAAGCGACCATCTGTATTAAACAACCATCTGTTTTATGTGATCACTTTTCATTCATCTCAACCATTTTTACTATGTAATTTAACTGTATTAAGCGCCCATCTGTCTAACATGACCATCGACCACCCAATACTGACCCCAAAATTACGTTTAACGACCACATTTGATACATTTGAGCAACCATATTTGATGAAAATATACCAAATGGTCGCTGAAATATTTGTACCACATTTGACGAAGGGCTTCTTAACAATCTTTCACCAAGCTCAGTGAACAAATTTGACAAAACCAATTTCCAAACTTATAATAAATTCATTGATGTGCAGAAAAAAATAAAGTCATTTTTCTAACTGCCGATATTGTTGATTTAGCAGTGAAAATAGGCCTACGGACTGATATTTATCGCAGTTGAGCAAAACCATTTTGATTGCGCGAGTGTCCTGCTAGGTAACATAATATTTGACCCCACTGGGCCAGGATATCTTCCAACTGATTGGATGTAGTACACTTGCAGGTTTTCATTCTTGAAATTGGGTCTGTTTAGAGATGTTCACGACAGCACTCTCACGCAAAATTAACATTCAATATCAGTGCAACTGTGCACTAAACCTGTTTATATTAGCACACATATCGTTTCTAATTCCTCATCAATAATAAAAGACTTTAATAACATCCCTGAACTTCTCAACGCCAAAGTACTAACAACAATAATACCGGTCCGCTTTTCAGCAACATGCTGTCGGCTTTATTTAGGTCAATTTTTTAGCTGGATTCTCTTTCCAGTTTCCATCGTAAAATATCTTGCGTAACAATTAAGTTAGCTTAAATCATGGTAATTACCGAAAAACACAGTCGCGTTAGTTGAGAACTTCAACAAGTCTCCGTCGATCGTTTGTTCTGAGTGAAATGACAATTCTTCTCAAACACTCTTAGTTGTTTGTTTATCCGTCATAACTATCACTCGACTATTGTTTAGATATTTACCTGATCTGTTGAACGATGTTGTTTTAAACTACCTGTACAAACATATGTAAGTGTGCGCTTGTAGAGGTGGTCTGTCAACATGCAGTTGTCTGAATAAGGAGTCGTTTGGTTATATAGTCGGTTGTGTTATTCTGTACAAAATGGTATCAAAATTTATTAAACAACCACTTTTCTTAAACGACGTTTTTTTTATTTCCCTTGGGTGGTCGCTTAGTACAGATTTGACTGTATTTGAAATTGATCATTGGAAAAATAAAGTCCCTCCTTATCAAACCTATGGTCACTTCACATGAAACATGCTTCATATACCAAATCCATGTTTATTTGACAGCAAACATGCCTATATCAAAACCATGTTTATTTCACGGCAAACATGCTTATATATCAAAACCATGTTTATTTCATGGCAAACATGCCTATATCAAAACTATGTTTATTTCACGGCAAACATGCCTATAGCAAAACCATGTTTATTTCACGGCAAGCATGCTTATATATCAAAACCATGTTTATTTCACGGCAAACATGCCTATATCAAAACCATGTTTATTTCACGAAACAAAGCTACATCATTTATATCATAATGTTATGCCTACTCAGTATGCAGAAGTATTCAAACACAGAAACTCAGTTGTCATATCCCTTGTTTTTAATGAAATGGAATTTGTCAGATAATATATCATAGTTCCCCCATGTACACATATGACATGACACTAAAACGTTACTCAACTATGTACATACTAAGACAGGAATTTCAATTTTGCTATGGTAATTTGACTGTTTTAAGCATACCTCGACACATAAATAAAATAACAAAGATTGATTCAGAATGGATAATCGGAGAGAATTCCTTTGTAAAAGCAGAATGGGACAGCTGTTAACTGGGGTGAATCAACAACCGTCCCGAGGGACTTCGATCAGTCGGCTGTCAAAAAACTATAAAATAGCAACAATTGTTTCAACAACTCCATGAATATCAATGAAAGACATCACTATAATTTGTCTCCGATGTAGCATCCGGATCAAAACCAATATGCGGTTTGCACACAACATCAAGCATACCTTGCTGCCGTACAGGACATACGATGCTCTGCTTGACTAGACAAGCAAAAATAATTACTATAGTTTTGTGAAGTGCTGATTACTGTAACGTTTTCTCACCATTAAAGTTTTAACTGGATTGCAATTAGTCTCCTAACGGCAGTTGCGAGTGTGAGAATATCATTGGGATATGGCCGTTGTCGATGGTGCCTAGCTCCATTAACCTGCTATGTGACGCTGAAGGTGAGGTAAATGACAATTTTACCAGTATCAGTGACGCTGAAGGTGAGGTAAATGACAATTTTACCAGTATCAGTGACACTGAAGGTGAGGTAAATGACAATTTTACCAGTATCACTAACAACACCATCAGACAGAACCAGATTTCAGGTTTGATCTCCACTAGGAAATGTGTCATTCATCTCGTATCTGTATACGATATATTTTAGAAACAAAACAAAAATCCAAAACAGCAACAGCACTGAAGTGTTCTGTATGCCCAACAGCATACTGTCAATAATATATTCAGGCTGATAAAAGTTTGAAATATCTAATAAGAACTTTGACTGCGGATAAAACATCATCATGCTGTACTTGATTGAAGTTTCATGAAAATCAAAAAATAAATTTGAGACTTGTTGCACAAAAAAACACCTTTAGGTGGTAAAAACGTAGATGACCACTTTCAACTAAACTGAACTTTAGATCCAGTTCAAAATTTAAATTGAGCGGGTAATTGATACTGTAAATATTTATAGAAAGTAAAACACTCCTTCAAGAGTCATCACCTGGAAATATTTATGCAGACAATAACACCGACACTTTCATAGTTGCAGACATACAACAGCCTCCAACACAATATTTACTTTTTCTGTCACAAAATGTTAGAACTGTAGGGGGACAAATCAATGTTCACCATTTGTTACACATACTTGTACTTACACCTTAAATATCTTTTGGTAAACTTGTGACATACCAGTAGTGGCCTTCATTTAGCTGATCAATATGCTTCCTCCAGACTAATCACCAGTCCACAAAGTTTTAATCTGACTCATACTCAGACACCAAGGCAACCTCAAGGTAGGTAATATAAATGGAAATTGATCATTAGAGATCACTGCAAAGCTTTACCAGTAAGACCTGAACTATAATCAGACTGGACACTGGCTATCCAGCTAATGGCCTTACAATGAGGGGATCAAGCTCACAGTGAGACAGAACTTGTCTTCCTTGCTGACTGTTTCTGTTGTCAACACATCAAGGCTTCTGTCACAATACTAGAGCTAATTTAGCTGGGAAAGCTTCAAAGACTCTAAAATGTTTGTAAACTGTCTTCATATACACTAATTAATGGTGAAACAAGCTGTATCACACTACTTTTTTTGCAAGATTTTTTATTCCTATTTTAACCAAAGAGAAGACTTATATAATCAAAGCCTGTTGTCTCATCCAATTGTTTTGTCCAATAACATTTGTTGAAATCTGAACCAAGGGTAATTCTCAATGCAGGCTATATATGTTTAAGATAAATAAATGGTTTTGTTTTCACTTGTGAAAGGTAATTAATGGTGTTGTTTATTCAAACAAACTCCTTGATTGATGAATAAAAGAAAATTATTTAAAAAAATAAATAAAAATGTGTTTGAATTATACACAGCATTAAAGGACAAGAACTGGTAGTTAGATGATTTGAATCCAATCCTAAAACCAACAAACAGGGGCTGCCAATTACTTCGTAATAATTGGGATGCTCAGGGATAATCCAAGACAAGGTTGTGGGGCCCTAGACCTCTAAAAATACATTTTAATTTTGTTTTAATTGAAATGGCCCCTTTAACTTTTTATTAAGGCTATTTTTTTTGAAGAATTGCCTCTGGCTCTCAGCTCCCAGGAGTTCCCTCAGATGTTTTCCTATCTTGTTAATAGCACTGTAGGTACATCTGTTTCTGACGTCTGACCTAGAAATCTATCTATAACATTACTCCAATAGAAGACCAACAGGTGGGATGGAGGGTTAGGGTCTGGTCAGGTCCTAATGGAACAGAAACAAAGGCACCCACACCTCACACAGGAAACTACCGACCCTGGTCAGGAAGTGTTGCCAAAAGGTGTAGGAAGAACCCGCTCCTCCATTAGGCCAAGAGTGAGAACAGGAAAACAGCCCCTCTTCATCAGCCAGGAAGCCTTAAGCTTCTGAAGGTCAAACAGGGAGGGAGTGAGAAAATACCCCATTTCTTAGTCAGGAAGGAAATATATGGAAAAATTGACAAATCCCCTCCATCCCTCCTTACCTTTGGCAAAGAACATTCTGTTGGCTAGCTTTAGACTCCCTCCCATAAGCCAAGAAGGCATTGTTGACCAAAAACGTCCCCTCATTATCCTTGACTAAGAAGGTTTTTATGGCCAGAGAACTGAATTTCCCTCAACTCAGATCAGCTACCAGCCCCAAAGTTTTTGAAAATATTTATCCAACTCAGCTGCATTAATTCTTCTACCATAATTTTTCTTTACAATTTCAAGATGCTAGGAGTAGGCATTCACCTTACCTCAGCAAGGAAAGCTCTGTAATGGGCAGTGAGCAAAAACTCTGTTCCCCTTGTGGGAGAATGTTGGGGCACCTTACCCCATCATTATCCTCGTACTATATCAGGACTGGCACAGTTTGACCAATTTCTCCAGCACATCCCGCTATCTGTAGCACTACAGCCCTGTAGTAAAACGGGGTTTAAACTGTAGTAATAAGGGGTTAATCAATGGGGCGTCCTTATCACTGACAATACAATAAACCAACAAAGACTCATCTAAAGAAGCTCCTCAGAAATACCTTGGCTCACAAAATCATGTGCTATCATAACTTGTATTCTTTAAATGATATATAAAAGTCACTATTGATATCGTAAAGCCTGCAAACAGTAGGACATTCAACCCTGGGATACCAGTTATATAAACGATAAACAGACCGCGCCTGGCACGTAATGACAGCAGTCTCTTACACAACTATAGCTCTGGTGTTCTCGTGTCACCTGTTTTCTTTGAAGAGGTTTCCTTAAGAATAGCAGACAAACACTTTGATGAAATCTACCCCTTGGAGAGTGTTTACGTCAGAGCTTTAATTCTTTGAGATCTTACTAGATCCTAAACAAATTTTCATAAACACTAACTTGACCTTTTGGTTGACCTTGGGACCATACAAATACTTCAACTTGAATTGACAAGTAAATCAACCATTTGCTATTTAATGTATTTTACGGCCAGTTTACCTTGACAATATGGTCTTCACAAGGCACTACATCTGCAGCTGTTGCCAGAACACAACATTCCAAACAAACAAACCCAAACCTTGACAACAAGGTAAACCACAGATCAACAGTTTTATCTAAATTTTTCGTTTTTGGATTGAAAATCTTGGACTATATTTTCAGGGATAAGAAAAGATAAGTCAAAGATAACAAAATATGTTCTGATATGCTTGAGCAAATTTATTATTTAAAAAAACTTTTAGTAACAGTCATTCAGCTAACGAAACACCAAGCTATACTGTGGACATTAAAGATTGATCCCAGAGTAGGTTTGGTACTACATGGTAAACAGATATGTGAACTGATAGCTTTATTGACTGTAATGTACAGAAATTATTTATAAATTGGGAGAATTGGTATTTTAATTATTAAATTTTGCTGTAATGTAAGATGATATATAGTGATTATCAGACTTCCATTTCTCAAGCTGAATGGTGTATTTGATCACATAATTCGCTCTATGGCACATTGGGGATGTAAAGCTTGAATGAACGACTGACTTTTAAATGTGGGCTCATAAAAGAACCTTTGTAAAATCCTATATGTCATGAAATTCTATCACAAGGGATGATCTGATGAGACTGCCCAATGAAACATCAAGTATATTACAACATAATAAACTTATTACATAATTATACACTCATAATTAAGTTAACATCTCTGGGATTGGTTCACCTATAGAGTTATATTTAGACAGCTGGGTAGACTGGAACACTCTGAATATAATCTTGTTGGACATTTTGATAATCAAGAAAATTGGATTTCCAAATAATTCTGTAAATGTACTGAATTACTTGAACTCCATTTCGTGATGATTTCAATTCCATTAATTCACTATTTTGAAGAAAAATAAATAAATCAATATTTCATTCCATCACTGTCATATTGTTAACACATCTGACATGTGGACATCAATCTTCAACTGTGATTGACAGTTAGACTGCCTACAAAAATTTGTACCAAATCATAGTTTCAACTGACAAAGACCGTCAGTTAAAGTTGTTTAAGATAGAAAAAATCCAGTTCAATCAAACAGATCAATAAATAAAATACTTGCAGAACAGAGCACTGTACATGGAGGTGGGCCGTTACAGAAAGTTCAATAACTGTAGATTTCTACCAGCTATCGGGTCTACATACCAACAAGACACTTGATTCATGTGTTATTTCTGTGTTGGCCATTTATTATTGAGTGCGTTGGAGGAGGCAAATGATTAAATAGCCAAAAAAGAATAAATAGCAGCAGTTTTCACACCAAAGGGAGGTAATAAATAATGCATGCTTAACATACGAAAGAAGGTTTTCTCTAATGGACAACGGCCAACGTTAAACAATGCTCAGCATCATGTGGGAAACCATCAAAAGGCTTGAACAGCCCTAATAGAATCAAGACCTTCTGAGGATGCAAATTGTTAAAGCCAGTCTTTTTATTATGATATCTATTACAACAAGGTTACTGTAACAACCCTACAGGTACACAAATATCACCATCAATACTGTAACAACCCTACAGGTACACATATATCACCATCAATACTGTAACAATCCTACAGGTACACATATATCACCATCAATACTGCAACAACCCTACAGGTACACATATATCACCATCAATACTGTAACAACCCTACAGGTACACATATATCACCATCAATACTGTAACAACCCTACAGGTACACATATATCACCATCAATACTGTAACAACCCTACAGGTACACATATATCACCATCAATACTGTAACAACCCTACAGGTACACATATATCACCATCAATACTGTAACAACCCTACAGGTACACATATATCACCATCAATACTGTAACAACCCTACAGGTACACATATATCACCATCAATACTGTAACAACCCTACAGGTACACATATATCACCATCAATACTGTAACAACCCTACAGGTACACATATATCACCATCAATACTGTAACAACCCTACAGGTACACATATATCACCATCAATACTGTAACAACCCTACAGGTACACATATATCACCATCAATACTGTAACAACCCTACAGGTACACATATATCACCATCAATACTGTAACAACCCTACAGGTACACATATATCACCATCAATACTGTAACAACCCTACAGGTACACATATATCACCATCAATACTGTAACAACCCTACAGGTACACATATATCACCATCAATACTGTAACAACCCTACAGGTACACATATATCACCATCAATACTGTAACAACCCTACAGGTACACATATATCACCATCAATACTGTAACAACCCTACAGGTACACATATATCACCATCAATACTGTAACAACCCTACAGGTACACATATATCACCATCAATACTGTAACAACCCTACAGGTACACATATATCACCATCAATACTGTAACAACCCTACAGGTACACATATATCACCATCAATACTGTAACAACCCTACAGGTACACATATATCACCATCAATACTGTAACAACCCTACAGGTACACATATATCACCATCAATACTGTAACAACCCTACAGGTACACATATATCACCATCAATACTGTAACAACCCTACAGGTACACATATATCACCATCAATACTGTAACAACCCTACAGGTACACATATATCACCATCAATACTGTAACAACCCTACAGGTACACATATATCACCATCAATACTGTAACAACCCTACAGGTACACATATATCACCATCAATACTGTAACAACCCTACAGGTACACATATATCACCATCAATACTGTAACAACCCTACAGGTACACATATATCACCATCAATACTGTAACAACCCTACAGGTACACATATATCACCATCAATACTGTAACAACCCTACAGGTACACATATATCACCATCAATACTGTAACAACCCTACAGGTACACATATATCACCATCAATACTGTAACAACCCTACAGGTACACATATATCACCATCAATACTGTAACAACCCTACAGGTACACATATATCACCATCAATACTGTAACAACCCTACAGGTACACATATATCACCATCAATACTGTAACAACCCTACAGGTACACATATATCACCATCAATACTGTAACAATCCTACAGGTACACATATATCACCATCAATACTGTAACAACCCTACAGGTACACATATAGTCCACCATCATTCATCAAGAATGCTTCTGCAACATAATACATGCAGTGGACTGGAGATAACATACATATACAGTTTGCTTAAATCGAAATAACTTTTTGATAAAACAAATGAAAGCATATATAGTGTCCAATGATTTTGGGGTTAAATGCTTGTTTCTTGAATGACGAGTTAACAAAAGCCCTGAGAAACTGTCTCCTCTGTTATTATTGATGAGGGCTAGTATCTGGTCCAAACATAAACCTATACGCTATACACGATTACCTTCTGTGACAGCACACATTACAAAGGATTTCTATCTAATATACTCACCAGAAATCCATCTTACAGTGGACACCTTCCTAATCCCACCTTACACGTCATTACACAGTTATCATTAGGATACAATTACAATCCCATGATTCTAGTAGCCACTGGGAGATAATGGCTTTAAAGTTAGGTGGGTTGTCATTTAAATAGGCTGCAGCCACTGAGCATGTGAAATATTGACCAACTTATGGTGAGGTATGACTGTACTGCTTACCCTAGCCTTCCTACTACTACAGCCTCCCCTAGCCTGCTGTCTGTGTGATACCCACTTTTTACCTTTAATTCCATCCCCTGCACTATTTGACCTTCCTTGGCTCCTCACACCAGCTCCTGATCTGGGAGCTGTTTAGTGATGGGGCCCTCTACCAGCGATCACCTTGTTACACCTATGGTATATCAGACAGATTTGTTCGGTAATCCACTGTGTCAAGTCTATTTACACAGACTCCCAGAGGTGTAATTCCCAATCGACACTAATCTCACTATCTTACTTACAGCATTAAAAGTCAATTTGTAAAATGTGTCAAACTGTTATGCTACAGTACCAATTCTCATCCTCCTTGACGTACAGATCAACAAATACACTTTTTTTGTGCAAGCAAATACAAGCAAATGTATATACCTTAATTGTCAAAAAAATGCACTTTTTCTCACAAAAAAGATATTCTTTCTGAACAGAATGAACTTGGAGGAAAAAAATTCTTTACATTCAGCCAATAAAATAAAAATAGTAAATTGGTATTACTGGTATCTGCCAGCAGGATTTCTTTCGTAACCTTTACTTGTGTCATTTGATCATGCATGTACTGCCATTTCAAATGGATGGCTTTGGTAATCTGAAGTTAATTGCTAATTAAGGTCGGCTATGTTTGTAGAGGTATCCGTGGTATCTGCTCCCTCTTCTACAAGCACCTGCAGCTTCTTCACAGCTAAACGCAGTGATAGGATTAAACATGTGTGGTCACATATTATCGAACCTGCCTGTGTGGCCCTTGATTGTAAATATAACCTCATTCTAATTATAGGGAAAGCTCTTTATTTTTCTCTCCTCCGAGCGTTTTGTTGATATGCACAAAATAAAATCTGCTGTAAAAAATATTGAATTAAAAATTCAATATCTCAGTTTTGAGCGATGCTAACCCTGGTCGACAATGTAATCTAGAACATTGAACATTGCATTGCATACTGGTAGACACAAGTCTGAATCTATGATTAGAGTTTAATTATCAATCGTTTTCAAACCGAAATTTGTGTAAAAATCATGTTGTGAAAATGATGTAGAAAACTTAAAAGGAAATTACAATTCGGTAGACATTCAAAGTGACAGAGTTTAATTATAGTGCTGACTAGCCCTGGTTGACCGAGAGATCTTGAGAGTTTGATAGGGTTTAATCCAGTGAACAGGTACCTAGGCAAGGGTTTGATTCCTGTCCCCAGATCATGAAACAATCTTAGACTGAAGTTTTTGCTTAGCCAATTAAGTATGACATCACTTTTCATGACGTTATTTTTGATTGAATAAGTCAAAACTTAAGACAAATTTAGACTTAAGATCGTTTCATAATCCTGGGGTCAGGAGTCTTGTACAGAACCACAAAACTGGGTCATAAAATAATCAGACAGATATTGTTTACTCTTAGCAGCCCTTGTTAAGAGTATTATTGTCTGCATTCGATGTTTGTTTCTATGCAGAATAAAATAAAGAGAAGTTTGATAAATATTTTCAGGATGTCGTCGGTGTTCTTAAAAATAGAATTTAAAAAATGTATAGGACTGTACACTTGGTACTCACTACTTTCCCTCCACAAATAACATTCAAGATCAAAACATGACGCAATATAAGACCTTTAGAACTTTGCAGCAAAGAACACATACGAAGCAGAGTTAGAAAATGGCTGCATAAACATGCAGTGATATTTGAAAAGTTCAAACTTCAAATAAAAAGATAAAACATTTTTCACTGGCTTAATTTTCTACCTGCAAGTGAGAAAGTATCTGGAATGTGTTTGTAGTTATTGAGTATTCTGTAAATGTACTGTAGGTGGCAAGAGAATGCAGCCTGACATTGGCCTTATCTCCAGGGAGATTGGAAACAAAAAGGGTAGGCAGCAATGCTCAAAGCATGGGATCCTAATAGCATTCATCACTGTGAGGTGTACCGTAGACAAGTAATCGCTGGAGTCATCAGCACTTATTCCTTGACAGCCTCCGTATCCTCCCCACCTGTCCTTCATGCCTTCGTGTAGCAGAACTTTGGCTCAGGGTCCATTGATCAGCAGTAAGTACTAAGTTTAGAGTCAGCCTTCAACAAAATTTTGTTCAGTCTCGTCTGGTTTGCTCTATCGCAATTTCCTATTCCTTTCACATGCGGGTCAGCAAATGCATGGTATCATTTGGAATTTGAAACCTACTGGTGGTCCATTAGATGTCTACTATCTGGCTGATCCAAATAAATCGTTGTTTGTATAATAAATCCTATGAGTCTGTCTGAGAGTTATGACTAGACAAGGTTATAGCAAGGTCAACAGCAGTAAAACGTTCTGTTGGAGAGCATAACATTGTGAAGATGCTGGCAGATAATAAATAGAAACATGCTGCAGGTTTTCACAAGATAACAACTTTCTAGCTTTTCTATCTGTTGGAAAGTGATTTATGAAAACATTTTTCTCCTTGCTCAAATTCTTTTCTGAATATTTGTAAATACAATTTATGTTGTCTGAGATAGAGGAAAAAGTTTACATTTCGATCTTTTTTTGTCGAAATGCCTTACATTTGGTCCTGGGCTAGAATTGACCATCAACTTTTACCAGATCTTGAGTGAAACGGTCACTTATTGCAGTTAACCATCAACATCGAGCTTCGCCATCAATCACTTACTCAAGGTCATCTCACTTAAGCCCAACAATATAAAGAACATTCTGGAATGCCTTATTTTTGCCCTGATCTACTATCTTTAGCTGTGCATCAGGTAGTTTCTGTAATACATCTCTGTCAAAATTCTAAATAAAATCCTATTCTATAACACGAACAGAATTGACATCAATATGTGCACCATACAACTTCTGGTCCTAGTGACTGTACAGCAATGGCTTATCAAGTGACTTTTTTTCTGCATAATTTTCTGGTTTGTCAAGTGACTGTCCTAGGACTTTTAATTGTATAATTTTAAGTTTGTCCAATGACACTTACTCATTTAATGACAACTACTTGTTTAATGGCCAAGTTTGCTGACAATTACTTGTTTAATAGCCAGGTTTGTCCAATGACAATTACTTGTTTAATGGTCTGGTTTGTTCAATGACACTTACTTGTTTAATGGTCAGGTTTGTTCAATGACACTTACTTGTTTAATGGTCAGGTTTGTCAAATGACAATTACTTGTTTAATGGCCAAGTTTGTCTACTGACAATTACTTGTTTAATGGTCAGGTTTGTCTACTGACAATTACTTGTTTAATGGCAAAGTTTGTCTACTGCGATTACTTGTTTAGTGGTCAAGTTTGTCTACTGACAACTACTTGTTTAATGGCCAAGTTTGCTGACAATTACTTGTTTAATAGCCAGGTTTGTCCAATGACACTTACTTGTTTAATGGTCTGGTTTGTCCAATGACAATTACTTGTTTAATGGTCAGGTTTTTCCAATGACATTACTTGTAGAATGGCCAGGTTTGTCTGAACTGTACTTATGGTGTAAATGTCACTACAACACTCATATACAAACTCTCTGCACATATTTACTGTAACAGTTTATTATCTTAGAAGAAAATCAGATGGAGGAAGGTAAATTGCACAGGGGCAGCACTGAGTAACAACATCCTTCACTACAGTTTGAATTGTTTCTTTCCCAGGTGAGTTTAGATGAACATATCTCTGTGCTAAATCTAGCATCTCTTTATCTACAGCTATCCCCTTACACTGTTTACAGTGAAAGTCTAATATACAACAGTCCAAACACACAAGCCAACATCTTCCCCCAGATCTGGACAACATCTTAGTACCTCTCTTCCATCAGCCCATCACAATCTGTCTGATAAATCCTTCAATACACACATGTACAGGCAGGTGTTGGAGGGTCACACCAATAAATAGACTTGATTTTACATAACAAGAGGCTCCCTTCACACCAGTCAGATCTAACAGCAAGATGTAAAGCCTCATCTGATGGTCTACCTATAACCTGGGCACACACTCCATCACTACTTCTGATTTAAAAACAAATGATAGCACATTATTTATATCTCTGTCGATCAGCAAAGGTGTCTTGAATATCCCAGCACAACTTCCAGTACCTATGTCCTAGCTAGATCTGGAAACTAGATTCCGGTGATAATGATTCCCAAATTAAACAAACTACACCTTGGAGATGGTCTAAAGAGACTACTTCCTAGCTCACCTCCTAGCTTACTACTCTACAGAACATGTACTAAAATGTTGTACCTGTATAATTACATAATACAGGAAACAGCCCAGTGTACATGTTTCACTGTAATTATATATAAGATTTAATGTTTTTCAGTGTCTGACTCCAGTGTACTGAAAGGCACAGGTCGAATTCCTGGCATCAGAACAACATGTCTCAGACCTTTAATAATTGATTAGATATTGTTCATATTGGTGCAGCTTTGGCAAAATACTTATTTGACCCGATATGAAATTACATTATAGAATGTAATGAATTATGGAAATGAAAATAAAGAGGTATGTAGGAGATGTCATTAGGTAAGATACCACTTTTGATTTTACAAATTTTCTTTTGAATAGTGAATAATGCTTCCTCAAATAAATTTACCCCATTTCCTTAAGCATTACATAACACACCTGAAATAAGATTATCAAAATTTCATTAAGCAGAGAAGTTTCCATACTGTGCTGTTTCCCATCAACAATTTGCCCTGTCCCTCAAACTTTTAATGAATACCCCTGACCCGAGTTGACATGAAGTTATCATTGATGAATACCCACTTAACTAAAATTCCAAATAACTTTTAAAAATACCCTAACAAGATTATTTCTGTATCAGCCTCTGTACCAGCCTCTGTATCAGCCTCTGTGTCTGCCTCTGTATCAGCCTCTTTAACAGCCTCTGTACCAGTCTCTGTATCAGCCTCGGAATCAGCCTCTGTATCAGCCACTGTACCAGTCTCTGTACCAGCCTCTGAAACAGCCTCTGAAACAGTCTCTGTCCCAGCCTCTGTCCCAGCCGCTGTATCAGCCTCTGTACCGGTCTCTGTATCAGCCTCTGTGTCTGCCTCTGTATCAGCCTCTGAAACAGCCTCTGTCCCAGCCGCTGTATCAGCCTCTGTACCGGTCTCTGTATCAGCCTCGGTATCAGCCTCTTTATCATCCTCTGTAACAGCCTCTGAAACAGTCTCTGTACCACCCTCTGTATCAGCCTCTTTAACAGCCTCTGTACCAGTCTCTGTACCAGCCTCTGAAACAGCCTCTGTCCCAGCCGCTGTATCAGCCTCTGTATCAGCCTTTGAAACAGCCTCTGTAACAGTCCCTGTAATAGCCTCTGTATCAGCCTCTGTACCAGCCTCTGTATCAGCCTCTGTATCAGCCTCTGTACCAAGACGTGTCAACTAGACAGAAGAGTATAGGTTCAGAGTATGGACACTTCCTTTATCCATCAACCTCAAAGCCAAGGGACACATTGAACTGTATGAGGCCATCACTAAATGGCTGGGCGGCAGGCAAACAACAGAAGCTTTGGGCTATTACTCAGTACAACCGTTTTCCATACACTTCCCCTGACATAGTGCCAGCTTACTCATCTATACCATTTAAAAGACCTTCATATCAAAACAATCATTCTATTAAATTTGTCAATTTTCTAAAAATTATTAAAGTGATTTTCTTCAAATATGATCAATCAGTCTTTGGTTCTTTTCAAACAAAGAAAACTGAATTCCAAAAAGTCTTTTTCTCATTCTTTATAGGGAGCGTTAAAAACATCAAGGAAACCTTTTCAATCAATTTTCTGAAATAGCAAACTTCTATGTTGTACGTAGGTCAATAAATTCATGTTTCTTTTCATCTGTAGATTTTCATAGACATGCACATGCCATGAAGTGTAGCCAAAAGTTACGAAGAGCACTCAATTGACGACCACCAAACAGCAAATATCAAGGGCTGTTAGTTCATTGTTCAGGGCTGCGGAGTAAAATGGCCGACTAATTCAATACTCTGCCATTTCCTCTTCTAATTGAGTGATCACTGTGGCTGCCGATCATGCACTAACCTTTCAGAAGACAGTGCGACCTGGTTATTCTACGTTTCAAACAAAATATTTACAAGCATTCCAGCAAGATAATTAACGAATGTGTTTATAAAAATGTTAATTAGACAGAAACAACAATTGTCTACATCAGAGCAGGCAGTCAATGTCACTCATCAATAAGGGTGTCAGCGAAGTTGTCCTAACTCAACAGAACACCTAATTGCAAAGACGAAATGCCTGTTGTTGCTTTAACAAACTTGCTGCCAAGAATACCTCCGTCTTAACGGGCCTGCATATCTCTGAACAAATCTGTGAGAGTAGCTAGGATGCATTATCCAAGTCCTAATAACATCAGAAGGGATTGAACCTATCAGCTTGGCTTAAAATGAGCAGAAGGCTTTACTAGCCAAACTCTACACTTTCAAAAACTATTTCCCCAAAATCTTACACTAAAATAATAATATATTCTAAGCACATTCTAAGCACAAACATTTTTGAAATACGAAAACCTTCAATTTAACAAAATACTATGGTGAACCCTTGTGACCCAGTGACAGCATGGAGTTTTGTACTTGATCATGTGAACGTTGTGTTGCTATGACACCAAACAACAAACAAAGTCTGGCTAACAACAGTAAACAGGAAACGGAGCTATCTTCTCGAAGCATTAACCGAAAAAGAAGCGATCATGACCCTGTAACTAGGCAGCTTGTGATGTTTTGCCAGAAGTGTACCTTTGACAGATGGTAAGAGTGACCTTGGGGCCATGCTTTAAGTCCATGCAACCACTTATAACTTTACTGATAAGGGTTTCTAGGAATGATTTTGTGGTGACACGATCAGTACCATGGCCTTGTGTGGGCTTGGGAACGCTTGGGGCGTCATCACCAGAACTGTTGCAGACACCAACAGTAGATTTAACAACCACACAACCAATTCACATCAATTAATGGGTGCTTTTAAGTATAGACACCAGTGTGATTCCTGTCGACTGCAGAGCCAAGCCTCTGAACGTTATTCTAAAACAGGCATATGTCATTATCTTGAACCTTCTGAACATAGCGTTTTCATTCATTTAATGAAATTTAATTTTCTTCTTGAATAAACATGAAAATATTCCTTACAAAAGTGATAAAACAACAATAATTGAGTCAATTTCTTACAGGTAATCGGCGGTGCTCGTTCTCTAAGACCCTTTTGTACATATAATCAATACATATGGACTGTTTCTTGAGAAATGATAGCGAGGCTAGAAAATTCATTAAAATTATCAAAAGCTTTAAAAAGCTTTATATAACCTATGATAATAATGAACATAGAATACATCCATTTATAAACGGTGAAAGGTAAATTACAGCAATGTAAAACTTTTTTATCGAGGACACACACACACACTGCCGTAAAAATTGATCTGTGTTACAAGTGTTTTCAAAACTTTCAAGAATTTAGCAAAGTGTATATTAATGGCCAAGTCGTTTCAAAGAGCAATTAATTGGTGCATTTCAAAATAAAAATATTTCAAATAGAAAATTCTGATTTAATTGGGTTTATGTCAACAGTTGCCATGGAAACCACCATGAAAACCTAAAAAGATGTTATCAAGCCACAGAGGATAGAGTAAATAAAACCTTTCCATCTCAATCTGTCCATAACACACTGAAAAAAATAATAAAGAATAGTCTTTGTTTAACATTTGATCACCGAATCCTAATAGGAATCTGGTGATTTCACCACAAAGAATCTGCAGGGAGTTTGGAGGGCTGTAACAAAGTATCTGTGGCTTGCTAGCGGAAGCGTTGCGTAAAATAAAATGTCACACAATGCATACATTGGAAAACTTTTCATCAAACCAAGGCCCTGCATTTTTTTACGATTTTCAATGTATCGATGCTCTAGACAGTATCAGTGTCTGTAACCATTTATAGAAATGGTGGACTTCCTCAATAAAATCCATTCCATGTGCCATTGTTAGGCAACCTGTGTTGCCCTTCACCAACTACATGTATATATATACAGAGAGCTAATGAATTATTCAGAGTGGTTTTATAACATCAAAACAATTGTCATATATATGTACCGTGTTCACCATATATAGCTGCCGATATAGAGTGGCAACACAAACCAATAGCAAATGCATTTGGAAAACAAATGTTTCTGAACAGCTGTCTTATTGCCAAAGCCATCTAATTAATGTTTTCTTTTGTTAAAAAGAAAAACAATTACGGATAGAAATGGTAAATAAGGCAGAAAGAAAGTTGTCCTGCTTGACACAGTTCCTTCTAACAATGAGTCATAGGATTCCAAACTCTGACTGTTCTTCTGTCTTCTGATAGCTGCTGGGGGGATAAGAAATCTACACATTCACAAATTAAACACCTCACCTACCAACAACCCCAACCAACTCCAGATGAAGTATCCCTGTCGCAATACAGATAAAACACTAGAGAGTTCCACTGCTTTCTATTCACACATACCATAACCCTCCCCTTAACTTTCTCTGGAGGTAAATGCGGGTCACCTGCCCGATTTGTTGGTTTTCTCTGGGTACTTCGGTTTCCTCCCACATTAAAACCCCTCGCGTGCTAACATCCAGGCCAACAGAAGTGATTAATATAAGTTGAAATAACTTGTTTTATAATTGTTGTAAAATGAATCAAGATTATAATACATACACCATCTATCCCTCTCCAACCTCCTCCCCCACCCCTCCCATGGCAAACCCAAAACTTGCTCTATTTAAAATCACCTTAATTCCCGCGTCCCCAACCAAGTCTCCCCCTAACACCTACAGATCACCATTGCTGGTCTATGCCTTTATCTCTCTCACCAAACTAACAACTCCACCCCATCACATCCTCACTATCTCTCACCATCCCAAAACTCTCAGCTCATGCACTTATTTATTAAGTTCAAAATATCCAGCACAAACCCATAGTGTATATAATTCCCTTTCAGGTTACGTGAAATGAGGATATTCGATTTATATGTAGAGAATATCTGGAGATACATCTAGTAAGGTTGTCTGATGCTTGTGTTTGAACCACTTGGGCTGAACATCTAACAAAACACAATGAACTGTAAACAGACACCAATTATTCAGAGTGAACCTGAAGACTTCCCAATAAAATATTCAAAATTTACAATAAAAGTAGTGAATAAATGAAATAAAATTATTTTGTCCAGCCATGTATTTGAAAATTTTTCTGTTCATATTTTCTGTACCCTAACAGTAGCACAGCACTAAAAGCAAGGTCACAGGGTGTCGTCATAGCACATGGGCCAGGATCAGGGTGATCAACTGGGGTCAAGGTGATCATACAGTAATACAGAAATGGGGTCAGGGGCAAGGTACAGTTATTCAGAACAAGTGATGCAGTCAGGATGATCACACAGAAATACAGAACGGGTTGATGTTAGAGTGAACAATACAATTATACAGAAAAGGGGCCAGCGTCAACGTGATCATACAGTTATACAGAAAAGGGGCCAGGGTCAACGTGATCATACAGTTATACAGAAAAGGGGCCAGGGTCAACATGATCATACAGTTATACAGAAAAGGGGCCAGCATCAACGAGATCATACAGTTATACAGAAAAGGGGCCAGGGTCAACGTGATCATACAGTTATACAGAAAAGGGGCCAGGGTCAACGTGATCATACAGTTATACAGAACAGGGGCCAGGGTCAACGTGATTATACAGTTATATAAAACAGGGGCCAGGGTCAACATGATCATACAGTTATTCAGAACAGGGGCCAGGGTCAACATGATCATACAGTTATATAGAACAGGGGCCAGGGTCAATGTGATCATACAGTAATACAGCAATGGGCCAGGGTCAACGTGATCATAGAACAGGGAACAGCGTCAAGTTGATGGTACAGTTTACCTCACAAGACTGGGGCTGATGACAGGGTGATCATACAGAAATACAGCACTGAGGCTGAGGTCAAGGTGATCAGGTCAGAGTGATCACACAGCTATATAAAACTTGTACTGAGACCAGGGTAACCATATATGTATACAGCACTGGAACTGAGACCAGGGTGACCATACATTTATACAGCACTGGAACTGAGACCAGGGTGACCATACATGTATACAGCACTGGAACTGACACCAGGGTGACCATTCATTTATACAGCACTGGAACTGAGACCAGGGTAACCATACATGTATACAGCACTTGAACAGAGACCAGGGTGACCATACATTTATACAGTACTGGAACTGACACCAGGGTGACCATACATTTATACAGCACTGGAACTGAGACCAGGGTAACCATACATTTATACAGCACTGGAACCGAGACCAGGGTAACCATACATTTATACAGCACTGGAACTGAGACCAGGGTGACCATATATTTATACAGCTCTGGAACTGAGACCAGGGTAGCCATACATTTATACAGCAAATGAACTGAGACCAGAGTGACCATACATTTAAACAGCAAATGAACTGAGACCAGAGTGACCATACATTTAAACAGCAAAGGAACTGAGACCAGGGTTACCATTCATTTATACAGCACTGGAACTGAGACGAGGGTGACCATTCATTTATACAGCAAATGAACTGAGACCAGGGTAGCCATACATTTATACAGCACTGGAACTGAGACCAGGGTAACCATACATTTATACAGCACTGGAACCGAGACCAGGGTAACCATACATTTATACAGCACTGGAACTGAGACCAGGGTGACCATTCATTTATACAGCAAATGAACTGAGACCAGGGTGACCATACATTTAAACAGCAAAGGAACTGAGACCAGGGTGACCATACATTTATACAGCAAATGAACTGAGACCAGGGTGACCATACATGTATACAGCACTGGAACTGAGACCAGGGTGACCATACATTTATACAGCAAATGAACTGAGACCAGGGTGACCATACATGTATACAGCAATGGAACTGAGACCATGATGACCATACATTTATACAGCACTGGAACTGAGACCAGGGTGACCATTCATTTATACAGCAAATGAACTGAGACCAGGGGGACCATACATGTATACAGCAATGGAACTGAGACCATGATGACAATACATTTATACAGCACTGGAACTGAGACCAGGGTGACCATACATTTATACAGAAATCAAAGCGCAGGTCAGAGTTACCATATATTTATACAGAAATGGAAGCGCAGGTCAAAGTGACCATACATTTATACAGAAATGGAAGCGCAGGTCAGAGTGACCATATATTTATACAGAAATGGAAGTGCAGGTCAGAGTGACCATATATTTTTACAGAAATGAGAGTGCAGGTCAGAGTGACCATACATTTATACAGCACTGGAACTGAGACCAGGGTGACCATACATTTATACAGAAATCAAAGCGCAGGTCAGAGTGACCATATATTTATACAGAAATGGAAGCGCAGGTCAGAGTGACCATATATTTTTACAGAAATGGAAGTGCAGGTCAGAGTGACCATATATTTATACAGAAATGGAAGCGCAGGTCAGAGTGACCATAAACTCTGTGTAACATGGGTCCTAGCTTGATTACGCTGTAGCACCATGAAAGGATTCGTCATTATGACAAATAATCAATGTTCGACACACATAAAGTCATGTAATAAAGTTTACTGCTGAAGATACAGGCCAGCTCACCCAACCACTTTTATCAACACCCTGGTCTGATCAATGAAACATTAAGACAACAGACAATTTTCCCCCTTTTTAAGGTTTTAATGATATTTCTCCCGTATGTTGATATATATATCTATATATATATATCACAGAGGTAGATGTAAGTATATGCCTTGTTGAGAATTGCCAGAGTTGGGGTAGCCCCGTAGGTTCAATTTCCACGGCATTAGCTGTTATCTTTTGAAAACTTCTTCATTTTGTCTATTTAACAATATACACAATTTCTTGTTTACTCAATCTAGATATATATACACATCATATAAATAAGTAACTTTTAATAGATAACTTTACAGGTATTAGATCACATTTAAAAATTCTTTCTGTAATATCCTTCTCCTATAATTTTTGCCAATTCACTATAAGTAAACAATTTTCGATTACATTAATCACCAGATCTATTTATATATCTGCCACTACTGTTCTGTGTAGACCCATTTGACTTCTAATATTAGCCGTACTATGATATATGCACTGTTTAGCTAGATCTACCATTAATGCGAAACATTAAAATGAACATTCTCATTCTCATCATCAGCATCATCATCTTGTTTGTAGATGTTTACAACATGGGTTGAGCGCCCAGAAACACCCATCATTACAAACAACAGAGTTGTAGTTGAAATTTTTAAACAGGTGTAGCTAATTTTGTGGCTGAGGATGGCCCAGTGTTGGTGTAAGATCTTAGCTGGTCCAGATGCTGTGTGAGCCATCACACTGTGGTCAGGTAGACCTGTGCTGTATAACTCAGTATATGCATATACAGTACTTATCAACCTGGCAGCATCAATACGCTTTGTATGAAAGTCAGGTTGATCTAACCCAGAAGTCTGACGAAGGTGAACCGAAACAATACACATGTGAAACAATCTATGAGCGGAATTTGCTTCACGCATCCAGTGGCCAATTTTTTTTAATAAAACGAAACGTCATGGAAAGCATCTGTGAAAAGACACTTTAGTTGAAATTTCAAAGTGGTAATGTTGTAGTATAAGACTCGTCCATGGTCCTGTTCTCCACTCCGAGAGCAGGAATTCAGTCCAGTTACTAAGTCAAATGTTGAAGTGTACCTAGAAACTCGGGACAGAATTAGATTACGGACTTTCATTGCGAGGTAATACAGTAGACGTGTTTGCTTGATGTATAGTGTGATAAAGGTCTACCTGTATCTTCTTCTGTACTCACACGCCCCCTGTCAGACTTACTGTTGGCTATCTCTCTACGTCAGAAAATCCTGTCAGTGAAAACTTATACGAAATGCACTTTACAGATATAATATCTTAATTGACTCCCAAGTTGGTTTCTACAACACACATGTATATGATTGTTGGTGATGCAATAGGGAGGTAGCGAATTCCCCGGGGAACAGTACGGCACCCTTAACTGGAGGTAATGTAGAACACTTGGCCCCAGATCAACTCGCCAGCAAATAAAATCTAATTGGTTTTGATCAAGGTGACCTACATGTCCACCTAAGTACCAACTAAAGATGCTAATTGAATGGAACCCTTACATGCATCAGTGCTTGTAGCACTGGAAAAACTTTAAAGGGACCGGGAGTTGAGCTGGAGGGGGGGATCAAAGTAGAAGGACACAGGATGGAAGTCAGAGAAAGATGTTTGTGAAGAAGCCCCGGGATTGGGGATAGATCTAAACCCCTGGGGTGAGAGGCCGGATGAGTGCCCCAGTGAAAAGGTGATAAAGTGGACCTTGGGGGAAGGGGTACAACGAAAACCTTGACTGAGACAAGATAGAGGAGGAGGAGGAGGAGGAGGAGGAGGAGGACCGTAGGGACAAACAATTACCAGAAGGAAGGACCTGTAGATATAGATACAAGTTAGGGGAGGGGGCAGTGCCCTTGCCTCCTGTATAAACACTGGGTACAACATTAGCCTTGCTTGTCTATAACCAGTGAGAGAGATCTTCCTCTCAGATAGGGCCATATATACCGACTCCTTGCCCGATAAAACAGATAATAATGGTGAAGAGAAGATGTAGATTATTTTTTTAGCACACACAGGAGATATATAACAAGTACAGGTTTTGAGGATGTAAAATCAAAACACATGTAGCTGTAATGACTGGAACATCTATACTAAGTTATATATAGACATCCTGAATCTAAATGATTCATTTCACGGCTTTTTTTCACAGCTTTTATTCATTTTTCTAGCAAGGTCATGAATTAATAGTCTATACCAAAACACCAGACATTAAAAATAAAACTTTTTAAAAATATACGAGTAATGTTCAAACCTTAACATTATCAAGTTCACTAACACCATACAGAATATTTGGTTTATAAAATGTATATATAGGAACTACTGTAGCAACAAACTGTTTTTTTTATTTATTTATTTTATTATTGTTACATACTATATATATATCAATTGTGCTAAAAAGAAAACTAAGAAAAGAAGTCAATAAATGATTTTGGTGTCGAATCGTACAGCAAAACTTTTTTGAAAAACATCAGTAACTGAACTATTGAAGACTTATCGAAGATGATAACTGTTAGTGCGTCATCAAAGACACTTGTAGTGTACGTGTATACATGTCCTTTTATCACCACATCTCCTTGCTTCCGGCCCATGCTGCAGTCAGACATATCAGCATGAAATTGATTTAATCCGCTCAAACAGGCCCATATTTCGCCACAAACCTATGATTGCCTTTTTCGCCACCAACTACACACTGTCAAGTCCTGTCACTGGTGCTAATACACTGATAAAACCATCCAACATGTTCAATTGACAATAAAATCATTACTATTTACGTTCTTCCTGTGTAATTATTGGTAATCACAGCTATATTGTCGTTATACTGGCGGCATTACTTTTATAACAAGTTGTATGCAAACTCCTGTGCATTATGAAGTAAAAGACTTACCTGTTTAGCGTTTCCTGCTGATTTTCCTCACGTCATGTGGTCACTCTGCAGAAGCACATTCTCCCAATTAGCTACATTTTCCTGAAAATTGGAAAAAGGTTTGTGATCAAGTCAGGAATCCGTCTCGTTGGGATCAATATTGGAGGAGGAGACAGCAGACATGGGGAGGAGATATCGTTACACACAGGCTCGCTTCCTCATTCCTGGTGATCGTGTACCGCACAACACCCAAAACAATAACACCCCTCGTAGAGGTCTGCTTCCTATTCCAAACCCCACTTATCCAAATATACCTTATAGCGTGCTTACAGAGGGGCTGGATCGCTGCAGGACATACACATCCTGTAAAAGTTTATCCCCTTCCTATAGCACTACGGCACCCTATTTATCAAATTACCGTCAATCGGAAACAGTTATTGCTGGAATCCTATGTAAGTGATAGCCCGATTCTCCCCTTCACCTATAAACACACTTCAATTTCTCTAATCCAGGATAAACACAGAAATCCATGACTTTCATCAATGTGATGATGATGATGACAAGTATAACTTCAATGCCTATAGTGTAACACTCTGCTCCTTAAAAGTCAGAATGGTACGCGTGCCTGCCAACACATAAAGGCATCTTCAGTCTACCTCTGATAATAACAACACAACATGACCTCAAGTTTTTTAATGAAGTTAAAGATTGGATTTTTTTTTCTTAAGTTGGAAACTTGGTTTCAGGTTTTGTGAATCTTGTAGCTGTCAATGCAGTGATAGATCAGGCGGTCTACCACCCACTGTGTAGAAGCATTACTCCATCATTTACCAATCATAACCACAGCCGCATCATCCAGCAGACAGACAAAACACCAACGCTTTAAACAGTACAATTTACAGGAAGTTTCACTCACCAGCCCACAACTGGTACTTGAGAACAGCCACTGATGATACCTATTCAAAGGGTAAATTACTTAGGGAGCCACAAGGGAGTAACTCTGGAAGCCTTACACATTTCAACAGAAAATAGTGTTAAGTCAGAGAAAACAAATTAATTCAGACATATGCTACATTAAGCAATATCCGAAAAAGATGAAAAATGATACCAAATTCGAAAAAGACTGGGGCTGGGGCTGGGTTGGGGTAGAGATGGGGTACTTCAGTGCAAGTATAGCCACTGCAAAATTTCTGTATGAGACAAAAAAAAATGAAATAACACTGGACGTGAAAACTGGTATCCTTCCCACACATTATTTACATATATGACATGTTTAAAAGATGCTATATATATGGTATTCTTTTCAGCAGTCTGAATATTAATTATGATTAAAACAATATTGGGTCCACTATGAGGATGAAATGGTAACCTTGCTGTTCATTGTCTACCGCGTAGTATTGGTGTCACATCCGATGGCCTATATGCAGCGCTAATATCAGCCACGCTTCAGGTCCCCAAATAAAAGCAACTACATTCATACAGTTCCCGGATTCAACAAAGCGTTATACTTGACCTAGATATTGAACACAGCACTGGACAGAATTGGTGGAAAGTCTATATTATCTGAGCATATAGTCGGATGAGGTAAATCTGCCTAATATGTCAATATTGTCAGCTAAAAACTCCATTGCCTTGCCAGCAGCACACCAGCTCATTGATTCAATCAAATCTACATGGTTACGCTACTTATTGACGAATTTACATGTGTTTACTTTATCAATGTACGGCAGAAAAATCCATACCATTTAAGGTCTGGCACCAGGTAGATTAACTGGTCACCATACCAAATACAGCTTGTGTAGGAGTGGGAAGCCAGACCTCGTGTTAGATCCTCATAGACATTGTAAAAGAGGAAAGTTTCAGTGTCCAAATGCTGGGATTTTTTGCAAAGAAGTAAAAAGAACTGAAGATTCCACTTAGTGAGAAATTTTCGGACCACAGTCGAGTTTTAAGGGTCAAGGTAGAGTTTTAAGGGTCACAACAGAGTTTTAAGGGTCACAGTAGAGTTTTAAGGGTCACAACACAAACATTTCCATATTCAAAATGTTCCCCTTTTAAAAAACACTGTATACTTGGAAATTTTTGCTGCAGTTTAATTTTTGTCTTTTTTTTACCTCATTATTTGCCCTATAATCATTACAGCGAAAATAAGTACACCACATAATAAGCTTGGTAATGAAATGTAGAGAGCGAAATTAACACTGGGCGAAAATTGATCTCATGGGCGAAGGGCAAACGTCTGACTGGGAAGAAAATGTTCTTGGTATACAGTATAGACATTGTGAAGTATTTTGGTTTTATTTGTTTAATGTCGTATTAACAGCTAAGGTCATTTAAGGATGTGCATCCATGTGTGTTGTGTATGCGTGCATGTGTGTATGTGTGCTGGAGAACAACGCGGAGGTCAGTACAGCGGAGTACGGACAAATATTCTGTAACATACCCCTGATCTGGGACAGGTCTAACTAATGTGTACGCATTATATCCCGTCACTGTACAACAATCACTAAACATGTTGTCCATTACAGTGAAGGATTATGGGTTCAAGACCAAAGGCATTAGAGGTCAGAAATACCGCTTGCCTGATTAAACAGTAGTTTACCTGCACTCTTGCCTCTCGAAAATATTGGACTCGGCCTTAATTGAAAGCAGACTGTGGCTAAATGTCAAACTCCACATTTATATGTACTCATTGATTTCTTAAGATGGGTATTGCCGAAAATATAAGACACAATACTAGCGAAGAGCTGACAGAATGAAGAAAATCCTAAAATATTTTTGTGCATCATAGGGATTAATTAGCTTAACAAAAGTAGGCTTTAGTTATCAGGAAAGCAACACCAATAAATGACTGTATTCTAAAGGCTCAGTTCTTCAAAGCCAAACTTCATGATAACTGAAGGCAAAATTTTCATTGTGTACCAATACAATCATTTGTAACTTATAACATGTATTTAAGGAGATTTCAAATGATCATCCAAACACCTGGACACACAAAATCATTGGGAAATTATAAAACATATCTAAAAAAAAATGTATTTAAAAAATATTCAATAATAACTCATTAAAAATCCTCAAGGACACTTTTGAACTCTGATTCAACGGTTGGAGTAGTTCATTATGAAATTTCAGAGGTGAATTATTCAAAATGAGTCTTAAACACAAATCTTTTGTCCAATTAGGTCATAGCAAATAATACAAATCCTTCATAGGCAAATAGTCTGTTATAGAACATGTAGTATATTGTGTCTTGTCAACAGTACCTAATGATAATCATGTATCAATTTAGTGCCTTCATTCTCCAATAATGAATTTTATTATTATCTCATTTTTAAATCCATATGTAAACATTTAAATTTTCTTGCGAAAGTTAGAATGACAATTAAAAGTTCTACCAAACAGCAGATGATAAGACCTTGACTGTTCTACATCCTGAAAAACAATTTCATTTAAAGTATTCTTATCAAAATCTGTTAAAAAATTGAGGTCGTTAGAGTGATGACAGAGATTTTTTGTTGATGGTAATGGTGATCTTGACCTTGGCAATAAACACCCTTAAAACACAAACTTATATAAGGTATTTTAATACATTAACATTAAATGAAGTTTGATCAAGTTAGCATTGAGACATTAAGTCATTCCAGTGATGAAAGACAAGGGTGCCTATCACAAATTATCACTTCACCAAGGACCTTGACCTTTCGACTTATGACCTTGAATTCTAATACAGCTCATATCCTGTTAATTACGAGGCCCAATCATTTTACCCAGTTTACTCTACTGTGCTAAAAAGAGTTGAAACCCAAACAATAGATGAGCAGACGACAGGGTACTAATTAAAAAAAATCCCTATATAACTATGATGATAGGGAACAATTGTTGAAATTAAAATCAAAATTTCTATGGAATCAGATGAAAAAAGTATCATTTAATACAATAAATACATAAGTAACACTTCTCTTTTTTTTATATTGAAATATAAGCTACAGTTATCAATTTCAACAGATTTTGTTGACTTGTATATGATAACTGGATTAGACATCAGGCTAGGCCTATTTAACAACTTTCCAAACAAACAATTTGATACAAATGTTTTTAAATGGATTGTGGATTAAGTTGGGTTTTTTTTCTTTTCTTTTTTTTTCTGAATTTCCAAACTTTTAATAAAGCTGTGTATAATTCAGGCTTCCAATGCCAATAGTAATACATTTGTAATAAACAGGCGGAATTAAAAGTCACCTCGGACGTGTTACACCACCACAACCCTGACACAATCAATATACCTAACACCTCATCACCAGTTCAAATGATTCTAGTGTTTGGTCAACTACACAATGTTTAATTAAATAATGTTTTTAGCACTCTCAATTTCTCTACTCTGAAGTCATATTGGTTTGCTCTTTTTGCAGTTGTGGCAGAGTGTCGTACAGGTGTTCGACCGTGGTGCGTCCTGGACACGGAGGAATGGACAGCTACAGAGCTACGGAGGCTGTGAGCACACCACTCAAAGCGGCTTTTATAATGGGTACCCACCCTGCTTGTTATCATTTCAGACACTGACATATGGTTAATGACGACAGACGGGTAGTTCACAATCCCTCATCAATACTGCCACCCAAACGATCAATACAAACGTCAGTTTTGACAAGGACAAATGCTGCTATAGTTTTATGTCCTAGAAAAGGACTATCCTGACAAGTGTCTATTGCGACGGCAGACAAATGGCGGTCTTTATTGGCAGACCTTGGTAGTTCCATACCCAGCCCCTCGGTGTTAGGCCCTGGTTCCATGGTGACGTGTGTTTGTGATTCTGTGATGCTGTGTCTGTCACTCTGGTTACAGCCCAAAGTTTACGTATTACATCTGTACCTTTGTTCACAGGTACATACAATACCATGAGGTAACCCACATTAACCTTGTAATACACAAAGCATTGAGTCTGCAGCAACAAAACAACCATCAATGTTAATGGAGACAGCAAAGAGTCTATAAATTATCAAAATGATCCCGAATGTTAATGAAGTTAGCAGAGAGTCTGTCAACCACCAATTAATCACCTTTTGAATTGAAAAACGGTCAAAGTTTCTTTAAAAAACTTTTATTTTAAAGAGGTCAATGACCTTTTAACCACAATAACTCATTCACCCCTAAAATTTCATAAAGAACTATTCCAACCTTTGAATTGGAAGAGTTAAAATGTGTCTTCAGAGGTGAATGAGATAAGGAAGATGCGCGATTGCACCCCATTCCAGGTTTTGTATGGAAAACACTTTCAAGTGAATTTCTAGATTTTGATGCTCATGCAAGTATGGCAAATATGTGGTTCATTATAGTGTCTTTACTCTAAAATTGTATTTGACAAATTAATTCAGCATTTAGAAAGATATATATATCCCTTTACCACAACACACAACTCAAGGAAAGCTTTTTGACATTTCCGTGACATAAGATCCCAGTTTTTTCTATTAAGTTAACTTGTAAACACCTGCAATGTTCCAAATATGAAAGCTGCTTAAGCTGCAAACACACCGATCACTCAAAACACAATGAAACTTATAATCTTCATTGTGTCAAGGAAAATTACTCCGTCGGGAACCTATATTAACATACATGACCAGTAGTATTAGGGGGATTATCTGGTATTAATGGGAGTAAAGAGAAGACTTAATTGCCCAATCTGGTTAATCCTGTTATGTCAATGTTAACTTATGCACCGAAATTTAACAGACTTTTCGTAACTCACTAATGTACAACTTGTGTCAAAATCATTTTCTGAAGCCTTTAGACCACATAGTGTCACAGAACAAGGACGGACAACTGTATTAGGAGGTTGAGAAGATTTATGATTAGCACAGGTGTAAAAACTAGGTTTCAGTGTGTCGGCTTCTCTCATTGAAGAATTATCGGTACATTGGATACTTATTCAATGAAAGAATTATAAACACGGCATTTCTTTATGTTGTAATTAAACCCCCAATGTTGGTTAGAAACACTTTAATTAGGTGTGTTTTAAAACATTCACATAAGAATTGCTAATACAATATTTTGTATATAATGGTTAATCTCCACCGAATGATAAATGATTTGTTACTCTGTATAAATGAAGTCGATTCAATACCAGGTATATTGGAATGTGTAACATTTGGTTTTTTATACACAAATTTATGAAGTCACCTTCCTGAATTGTTGACACTGGTTGACTTACAAAAATGATCCCTTGAAACATCAGCTTAACTCATTCACCCCTGAAAACACATTTGAATTCTTCCGATTCAAATGTTGGAATAGTTCATTATGAAATTTCAGGGGTGAAGCAGTTAAGGACTATTTTCAGGTAAGCCCACCTGGATTGATGGTATCTCTGTAATGACACCGGGTTATCACCATCATTTTGTCTCCTTGGCCATTCTGTGTATCCAAAGTTTTCCTTGACAGTATGTCTGTTGCCATTTCTTACGTCAATAAACAATATTAATTTTTAAATGGGATGTAAATGTCCATTGCTGTCCCTATCTCCATAAATATAAACAATTTCTAAATGGGGACGTTTCTAACCTTGTCAGGTGTGTTTTTCAATAATTGTTTTATTTCATTCCTGTTACAGAATCATATTAAATGAATCGTAGATCCTTGGCAATGGTACAGCATCATAATTACACGAGCCTCTGCAGGTCAAATTCCTATAAACATGTCTACAGGTGAATAGGTCAGGAATCATACCCGACTCACGTAAAAACCTTCAACAGTAAACATATCCAATCGAAATAGCCTCACTCTAATTCCATTTCACAAAGGAGAAAATTTAAATACTACCATGTATAACTGGTTCTCGACAAAATCATTACGGTCAATTCTTGTGTATTTGTATGTGTGGCCTTTAGGTTTATCAAAAGATTACCACCAGCGACACCCAGTGAATTGAGATTTCCTAGTGACAAACCCATATTCCTGTTTAATGCAGTGTATCAAACTTACACAAACCTGATGAATTATTTCTCTTCTCGGCCTAATCGTTAGAAAAACTGCTTCCTATAAAAAATAGTGTCATTAAAATCCTATAATAGGTATAAATAGGTATCGGAGCTCCCCCAAAACTTGTCAATAATTAATCGAGAGATGATTGTGATCATATTATGAGGCAAACATTCATATCTTTTGAATAGAACTTGAGTTGAAGCCTTTTTGATTAAGCCTTGCACGTGTAAGTGATACTGTTATGCTGTCTTTCTTGTGCATTTTCATGGGTTGAATTGGCATTATTCTATATGTAAATGAAAACGACACCTGTCCGGTATATACCAAATCTACCGTGCAGGTATTGATAAAGTCCTCACCCTCTTTTGTTCCGCACAAATATCGATATGGAGAACGATTTTCTTCTTTTATTTAAAAACCTGCTGGAGGAGCAGTGTTTCTAAGCATACAATACCTGCTACCATTGAAAAATAAATGTTTACATGTCATACCAAGTTTTTCCTTAACAGACCAACTCTAATTACCCATGCAAGTGTTGACAGCCTTTTAAAAATCTATGCTGATTCAGGGCTACAGTTTGAGAGAAATCATTCTCTTACCCTGGACAGGGATATCCACCATTTTACCGGTGTGAGATTTTCTTATCTCACCCTAGGGTTGAGACAAGCTACACGCGCTCTTTGCACGTTCTCAACAATTGTATGGCGTCAAAGCAACAATACCATGACGTCACGGAAACAATACAATGACGTCATGTCGACAATTCAATCGCATCATATCAACATTGTCTTGCATTGATGGAACGGCAATATTATATAGATAAGAGGGTAAACAGGGTAAGAGAAAAATAATCATTCACCCCCTTGGGAGTGAGACAGGGGATCTCAACCCTCGGGGTAAGATCCCCCTGTCTCACCCCCAAGGGGGTGAATGATTCTATTATTCCTACACCATTGTTGTTTGTATTGTTCACGGTCTGGTCAATGCTTATACACTACAGCAGATTTTATGATGTTGTTTTTTTCAAATTGGAAGGAAATATAAGAATATGAGTTTTTTCATTATACTAAGATAATGCTGTCTATTAATTAACATTAATTTTTAAAACTTGAATAACCTAATTTTCAAGTAAAAATATGTAACCTGGTATCTTTATACCTCTTCAAATACATATTATTTACAGTTACTGAAACTCAAATGTAAAAGTAACTATTTTCATTTAAAACTTTCTTGAAAATAATAGGAACTTTTTGTAAATTGCAAGTTTTCTATATCATTAATTCATTAAAACTTTAAAGTAAAAAAATAAACTCTAAAAAAGTAGATTGAGGACTGGTCTCTTCTAGCTCTGTGAAATATGGGTGGCCTAAGCTATGTTCTGGTGTTCTATGGGTACTAAGTCTGAAGTTGACAAGACAATCTTAGAGTGCCCCAGGTACCATCACCCCACTGTACTTATACATAACCTCATTTGTATTCATTATTATAAATATGACCCTCCTCAATGACCCCCCACAGTGCCCCGTTGTTAACCAGTATTAAGGATTCTGTCCCTGACGTCATTGATTGTTGTGTTGAGGACCTAGGTTCCTTAAGGATCTTTACTGTGGAGACTGGATCGTTTACACCGATTATATATACTACTAACTGCCAACAATTCTGACACTTACTTTTCGCTATAAGTCACACACGATTTATTTCACTCAGTACATTTTGTCTATAAATACAACTCTTTCCTTTGAACGTGTATTGGGACGTATTGGGACGGTCAGCTCATCAGCTGTGATTCCTCAGGTACTCAACATCACAAACGATCGTGTATTAGATTACTAAGCACATCTGTAAACTGTTGACTAATATATATTTACTCCTTTAAACATATATTTTCCTCAACTTTAATTTGTCTTTCTGTAATTTTTTACTTTTTATATTGTAAGAATCTGACATATAAGACAAGAGGTCTATTGGGTCTGTATTGCTCACTGAATATTAACTACTTAATAAAAAGACAAGAGGTCCATTGGTCCTGTATTGCTTTCCTTTTAGTTTATACCTGCCATAATTACTGTATCTTATATATATATATGGTCCTACAAATTGATCCTATGTTAAACTCAAGATTCAAAGATAAAATAAAACAGGTGAAATATTTTACCATATTCTGGTTGTTATAATAGTTGAAACAATATGGAAACTCAGAAGTTTTTGATTCAGTTAATTAACACGTCCCTGGTTATTTGAAAGGCATTTTTTTTTTATAAAACTATATTTTCCACCCTTTAGCAACATGGAAATGGCCAAGTAAAAAGATAGCTGCCACACTTCATTTGTTCAAATTTTTCAGGTTTTTATTTGAACTCTAGTAAAAGTTATTTATCGACAATATTTCTCAGTATCATTTTCATATTAGGAAGACCAAACAAACTAACAAACAGCATTCAGATGTCAATAACTACTTCACTAATTAAGATGAAAATTACAATTTGTTTTGTTCTGATCAAATTTTCCACAATTTTTATTTTGGTATTTACATTTTAAATAGATAAATGCACAATAATGAAACCTCTCAGAAAGTTCTTGAATGTTGAGCAGTTTCTACTGTTCTTAGTCTCATAAAAATAATTTGTATGAAAATTCATTCTGGGTTATTCTACAAGATAGCTGATCTACAGAAATATCTTATATACCGGTATCATTATATAGCAACTTACTTAATTTGAAATAAATTTCAGAAATTTTATATTTCTCCAAGAATATTACGTAAAGTTAGTCTTGTAAAGTTTTCAATAGCTAATCTCATGAGGATAATGGTAAATACAGTTCATACAGTGCTGTATTATTTATTCATAACACCATTGTGTGGTGTATTCCATATGGACCACATTATGTACACAAACTTGGTAATTTTCTGATAATTTCATCAACTTCACACGCATGGATGGAACAGCCTTTTTCAAGTGTTCATTCCATGAGCCTGCTACAGGGCCATTACTCAGCAGTAATGGTGAAAAAGCTGTTCAATATGTATATTATTTACAATTCTAAATCTACAGTAATTGGTGATCTAAATATAGACATTCAATAACATTTGCTGTATTGTCAGTGCAAATTTACGATATTCCTCAAACTGTTTACCATCACCTAAATGTTCCTCGAACTGTTTACCATCACCTAAATGTTCCTCAAACTGTTAACCATCACCTAAATGTTCCTCGAACTGTTTACCATCACCTAAATGTTCGTCAAACAGTTTACCACCACCGAAATGTTTGTGAACTGTTTACCATCACCTAAATGTTCCTCAAACAGTTTACCATCACCTAAATGTTCGTTGAACTGTTTACCATGACCTAAATGTTCCTCAAACTGTTAACCATCACCTAAATGTTCCTCAAACTGCTTACCATCACCTAAATGTTCCTCAAACAGTTTACCAGCACCTAAATGTTCGTCAAACAGTTTACCAACACCGAAATGTTTGTGAACTGTTTACCATCACCTAAATTTTCCCCGTACTGTTTACCATCACCTAAACGTTCCTCGAACTTTTTACCATCATCTAAATGTTCGTCAAACTGTTTACCATCGCCTAAATGTTCGTTGAACTGTTTACCATGACCTAAATGTTCCTCAAACTGTTTACCATCCCCTAAATGTTCCTCAAACTGTTTACCATCCCCTAAATGTTCGCTGAACTGTTTACCATCGCCTTAATGTTCGTTAAACTGTTTACCATCACCTAAATGGTCCTCGAACTGTTTACCATCACCTAAATTTTCCCCGTACTGTTTACCATCACCTAAATGGTCCTCAAACTGTTTACCATCACCTAAATGTTTTTTGAACTGTTTACCATCGCCTAAATGTTCGTTGAACTGTTTACCATCCCCTAAATGTTCGCTGAACTGTTTACCATCACCTAAATGTTCGCTGAACTGTTTACCATCACCTTAATGTTCGTTAAACTGTTTACCATCACCTAAATGTTCGCTGAACTGTTTACCATCACCTAAATTTTCCCCGTACTGTTTACCATCACCTAAACGTTCCTCAAACTGTTTACCATCCCCTAAATGTTCCTCGAACTGTTTACCATCTCCTAAATGTTCGTCAAACAGTTTACCAACACCGAAATGTTTGTGAACTGTTTACCATCACCTAAATGTTTGTTGAACTGTTTACCATCACCTAAATTTTCCCCGTACTGTTTACCATCACCTAAATGGTCCTCGAACTGTTTACCATCACCTAAATTTTCCCCGTACTGTTTACCATCACCTAAATGTTCCGCAAACTGTTTACCATCACCTAAATGTTTGTTGAACTGTTTACCATCACCTGAATGTTCCTCAAACTGTTTACCATCACCTAAATGTTCATTGAACTGTTTACCATCACCTAAATTTTCCCCGTACTGTTTACCATCACCTAAATGGTCCTCGAACTGTTTACCATCACCTAAATGGTCCTCGAACTGTTTACCATCACCTAAACGTTCCTCAAACTGTTTACCATCCCCTAAATGTTCGCTGAACTGTTTACCATCACCTAAATGGTCCTCGAACTGTTTACCATCACCTAAATTTTCCCCGTACTGTTTACCATCACCTAAACGTTCCTCAAACTGTTTACCATCCCCTAAATGTTCGCTGAACTGTTTACCATCGCCTTAATGTTCGTTAAACTGTTTACCATCACCTAAATGGTCCTCGAACTGTTTACCATCACCTAAACGTTCCTCAAACTGTTTACCATCCCCTAAATGTTCCTCAAACTGTTTACCATCACCTAAATGTTCGTAGAATTGTTTACCATCACCTAAATGTTCGTTACTGTCACGTGAAATGACACCAGTGATTCCATTGCATTCATAGCCCTATGAATGCAAATCTTCTGGTAGTGTTTAAATAAAAACTTGCAATGGAAATGTAACTGATATGATGTCATGAACTCACCACATCCCAGTGAACATTTGTAATGTGGTCATTCCTTCACTATATCAGACTTCCTCTCTTGACCACAGACATATGAACATTTCGTTCGTGAGTTGATGGCAGTACTACTGTGTCAATATCTCTGATGGTTAGTTGACCATTTCCATCTCCTTACAGTTCTGCATCCCTATTGGCAATATTTGGATTTTTTTAAAAACAAGACGCCTAATGGGCCTGCATTGCTCACCTGGTATTAATCTCACACTTGTAATCTTAAAAGCGGACTAAAATACAGCTACAGGCAGAATATCAGTGTGACCTTGAATGACAAACAATGACATTAGGTTGAAAGTGTGTCAAGGTCATTCATTTGAACAAATTTGGGAGCCCTGATTGCTACAGGCCAAATATCAGTACCCTGGACCTTTTGGTTATTGAGAAGAAGTTGTTTAAAGATTTTAAACATATTTGACCCCTCTGACCTAGAATATAAGTCAAGGCCATGTATTTGAACAAACTTGGAAGCCCTTTATCCCAGCATGTTTCAGGCCAAATATCATCACCCTATGCTTATTTGTTATTCAGAAGTTGTTTAAAGAATTTAACATATTTGGCCCCTGTGACCTTGAAAATGGATGAAGGTCATTTATTTGAACAACTTGGTAGCCCTTCATCCAAGCATGCTACTGGCCAAATATCATCACCCTATGCTTATTTGTTATTCAGAAGTTGTTTAAAGAATTTAACATATTTGACCCCTGTGACCTTGAAAATGGATGAAGGTCATTTTTTAGCAAACTTGGTAGCCCTTCATCCCAGCATGCTTCTGGCCAAATACCATCACCCTAGGCATTTTGGTTACTGAGAAGAAGTTGTTTAAAGTAAAATGTTGACGACGGACGGNGAGCATGTTACAGGCTTCGGGCCAGGTGAGCTAAAAATGAAACAAATTTATCAATACCATACTGCCATTTTTGGAAATGAACAAAATATGATACGCAATGGAAAAAGTGATGAAACATTTTAGAGAAATGCAAAAGATGCATTATCTCATAATCTGCGTTATTCTGACAGTGACACCAAGAGAGTGTCCAATTAAAACACATGATGTGACATGCAGGAAAACATTGAGCTGGATGTTTTGTAAGTGTACCCAAATTGACCGATATTGAATGTGTGCCTAGGATACATTGTACTAGGATAGACCAGCTGGATAAATCTCTACACCTCTGGGCAATGCAGTCACGTACTTGTCATTGAAAGCTGCTCCGCTATCATTTCAGCGAGGCTGTCTTCCCCATTATGACACTAATTTCCCAGGACTACAATTCAATGATTACACACTGGGAGAGATAGATCAGGAATCGGGACCCAAACCAATACCATTGGTAAACCTTACAGTGACATAATCCAAGTCCAGCCACATTGATGAAATAACCAGTCGGCCAGGTCAAAGTATGCTCCTATAGCTTGCTGATCACAGGCTCGTCAGTTACAGAGTGGTCATTGGTCAGACTGTATCGTCTGACCATCGTCTGACCGCCATCATGGGGGATTCATTTGTTAGTGTGCTGTCTTATAAGTACACCTCCTAGGCAGGGAATCAAACGTTTTTTCCCAGAAATTGTTATTCTTTATCACCATAGATCAAAGTCTGTGCCAAGAACCACAATTTGGACACGTCAACTCATGTCATGTGAAACAGATCATGACGATTATAGAATCATGAAAGCTTTCCAATTAAATGGAAAATATAATTATACTCCTGAGCAACAAATAAATATAATTTTACCTCAGGTGGGAAATTCAAAGGGTTGGTATCCCATAGTAGATGGCCACAGGTTCCAGCAAAAAATATGACTTTCTATTTAAACTACCAAAGACCTAATGAAGAAATACATTCAAAAGTAGAAAGCTAGGTCACAAGAAGAACAACAGCAATCTACACAGACATTGGTTCCAAGAAATACCATGACATTCTACACTGACACTCGGTCCTAATAAATACTGTGACATTCTACACAGACACTGGGTCCCAAGAAATACCATGACATTCTACACAGACACTGGTCCCAAGAAATACCATGACATTCTACACAGACACTGGGTCCCAAAGAAATACCATGACATTCTACACAGACACTGGTCCCAAGAAATACCATGACATTCTACACAGACACTGGGTCTAAAGAAGTGCATCTAAAACCTTAGACAATCTACAGCGATGCTAGTTTCTAAGTAATACCATAACATATTTACTTAAACTAATATAAAAGTCCCAAAAAAGAGCTAATTGTGAAATCCTTCACAGCAGCCCTCCGGCCCCCAATCAAGGATATACCTCTATCTAGAGAATGTTACCCAAATATACATGGACGTTCTGCTTTAAATTTACATACTGCGAAATCAAATATTTTGTGGGGCCTAAATATCCCTAAAAAACACAAATTCCTGGGTGCACGAATTCGTGAATTATGAGTACTCACCAAAATGAAGAATAGCTTTAATTCAAACTTGAAATTACTTTGAGGACCTATGAATTAATGGATAAAGAGTATGTATGAAATCAACAAAATTAAAAACCCACAAAAATTAGTGACTTCACAGTACACATGTTTGGTGTCATTTATACTACCTTTAAAATCAAATGGAACATGGGGTTCACACAAATGATTTTGTTTGTATGATTTGTTTGGGTTGTTCATCCTATAACAGCTATGGTCATTTAAGGACGTGCCAGGTTTTGGTGGTGAAGGAAAGCTGCAGTACCCGGAGAAAAACCACAGACCTGCAGCCAGTACCTGGCAACTGCCCCACATAAGTCTCGAACCTGTGACCCAGTGGTGGAGGGCTAGTGGTAGCAGCTTACCACTCGGCCACCGCGGCCCCTCACACTATTGAAGACATAGAATAATGAACATGACTGATGATGAATTTCTCTCTCCAAATTATATTTCTATGTAAACTGTTGAGACTGAAATACAATGCGATGCAAGTATGACTCTAAATTCTGCCATTAACTGCTTTACATCATACAGATGTAATAATCTATAAGACATATGGTTGACCTTGGATGACCTTTAGAGAGGATTGGACGACCAGAGACAAATTCGCCTTCATGAGATTGCAATAGGTTTCTACCCCAACCAGGATACGCTAATTGAGATTCCCACTAATGACGACTCGGATGATAAACCTACCATAAATGGGCGACACTTATATTGTTTCCATTAGGAGTTTGTCCAGTAAATCGGGTCATCCCTTGTTACTACTTGTTATCTATGCTAAACATCTCCAATGTAATTAGTTAACATATCTGTATTGATTTAGCTCCATTTCTGACATGTAATCAACAACCAATCACCGCCCATAAAAGGACGACGTTTCACAGCGTCCTTTATAGCACACTCTCTGCACCGTCGGAACCTAGTTATGACCATGAAATATTAAACACATCTTTCTAATTAGTGTTTGAACTTTAGAGCACTATAGATTATACCAATCATGTAATTACATATCGTGTGGGTTTTTTCATAAATCATCAAAAAAAAAAAAAAAAAAAATTGTCGAAAAATTAATTTACTTCAATTTCTGCTGAGATAAATGCACATCCGACGGCAAAAAAAAAATATATTCCTTTATGTTGAAAGAGTACATGTCCATTTAATGCAAACCTCGAACCATCACAGATTTTGGTGTGGGCTTGTAGATTTTTGAGTCCTCAGAAACTGCTGCTGTGATGTCATAACAATTTTGCTGTAACGAAAGATTTATTAAAACTGTAACTCAGCTGTCAGTCCCTGTTTTCCTCGGTCGCATTTGTAAGTAACTTTCACAATTTTACCAAGGTAACCATATATTATGTACCAACATCCCAGGAGGTTGTCAAACCAATATTTGAGCTGCTTCTCTAATCAAAATGTCATTGAAACAATATCTACCCGACTACTAACTTTGGTGTTCCTATTCCTACCATGATCAGCTTGTATAAATCATAGGTGTCTACCATTAAACCTCCAATGAGGGGAAAAGTGTGTGAAAACGCTACGGTTACTTTGCTCAATTTATCTTTCCCTTTTTATGTATCAAAATAACTCCCAAAAAGCATTCATTTGCTTCATACACACTCGTTATAAACATTGCACACACCCTGCAGTAACTAGGAGATCACTTGACCACAGGATGTAGATTTTGAGTTTGCGTTTGAGTTTTGACTTGAATGAGGGAGTTTCGAGGGTGATTGGTAAATTTTGGTCAAAAATTGAAAAAAAGGGAGTCATGAATAAATGGCAATATTTTCTTGTTTGAAAAATAATATCCAAGCTAAATTTCTAAAGAACATCGAGTGCCTAGCAAACAATAAACTATCAGTTCAAGTTATCAGAAGAAAGTTTTGAAATTCAGAAAATACAGATCTCCCATTACTAAATTTTAAAATCTAAGCAGATTAAATTTCAATTGTAAATATTTTTCACAATAAACCAATGCATCTTTTCAAGACATGATCTTGTATCAGATAATTAATGTGACATGATCTTGTATCAGATAATTGATGTGACATGATCTTGTATCAGATAATTGATGTGACATGATCATGTATCAGATAATAAATGTGACATGATCTTGTATCAGATAATTGATGTGACATGATCTTGTATCAGATAATTAATGTGCCATAATCTTGTATCAGATGATAAATGTGACATTATCTTGTATCAGATAATGTCACATTTATCATCTGATACAAGATCGTGTCACATTTATTATATGATACATGATCATGGCAGATTAATTATCTGATAAAAGATAATGTCACATTGTTTATCTGATACATGAGCATGTCACATTTATTATCTAATACATGATCATGTCGCATCAATTATCTGATACTAGCTAATGTCACATTATTTATCTGACACAAGATCATGTCACATCGATTATCTGATACAAAGTCATGTCACATTTATTATATGATACATGATCATGGCACATTTATTATTTGATACATGATCATGGCACATTAATTGCTGATACAAGATAATTTCACATTTATTATCTGAAACAAGATTATGGCACATTTATTATCTGAGACATGATCATGTATCAAATAATAAATGTGCCATAATCTGGTATCAGATAATAAAGGTGACATTATCTTGCATCAGATAATTGATGGGACATGATCTTGTATCAGTTAATTAATGTGCCATAATTTTGTATCAGAGAATTGATGTGACATGAGCTTGTATCAGATAATGTCACATTGTTTATCTGATACAAGATCGTGTCACATTTATTATCAGATACATGATCATGTTACATTTATTATCTGAAACAAGATTATGGCACATTAGTTGTCTGATACAAGATCAGGGCACATTAATTATCTGAGACAAGATCATGTCACATAGATTATCTGATACATGAGCATGTCACATTTATTACCTGATACATGATCATTTCACATCAATTATCTTGATACATGATAATGTCACATCAGTGATCTGATACAAGATCGTGTCACATTTATTATATGATACATGATCATGGCAGATTAATTATCTGATACACGATCATGTCACATTTATCATCTGATACAAGATTATAGCACATTAAATATCTGATTCAAGATCATGTCACATTAATTATCTAATACATGATAATGTCACATCAGTGATCTGATACAAGATACTGTCACATTTATTATCAGATACATGATCATGTTCCATCAATAATCTGATACAAGATCCTGTCAAATTAATTATCTGATACACGATCATGTCACATCAATAGTCTGATACGAGATCATGTCACATCGATTATCTGATACAAAACCATGTCACATTTATTACCTGATACATGATAATATCACATCAATTATCTGACACAAGATCATGTCACATTTTTTATCTGATACATGAGCATGTCACATTTATTAGCTGATACATGATCATTTCACATTGATTATCTGATACATGATTATGTCACATCAATAATCTGATACAAGATCTCGTCCCCTCAATTATCTGATCCAAGATCATGTCACACCAATTATCTGATACACGATCATGTCACATTTTTTATCTGATACATGATAATATCACATCAATTATCTAATACAAGATAATGTCACATTATTTATCTGATCCAAGATCATGTCACACCAATTATCTGATACAATATCATGTCACATTTATTACCTGATACATGATCATGGCACATTTATTATTTGATACATGATCATGTTACATTTATTATCTGACACATGATCATGTCACCTTAATTATCTGATACATGGTCATGTTACATTTATTATCTGAGACATGATCATGTATTAGATAATAAATGTGACGTGATCATGTATCAGATAGTTAATGTGACATGATCTTGGATCAGATAAATAATGTGACATTAGCTAGTATCAGATAATTGATGTGATATTATCATGTATCAGGTAATAAATGTGACATGCTCATGTATCAGATAATTAGTGTGCCATGATCTTGTACCAGATAATTGATGTGACATGATGTTGTATCAGATAATTTATGTGACATGATCAGGTATGTATCAGATAATACATGTGACATGATCATGTCACCTTAATTATCTGATACAACATCATGTCACATCAATTCTCTGAGCCAAGATAATGTCACATTTATTATATGATACATGATCATGTCTCAGATAATAAATGTGACATTATCTTGTATCAGATAATTAATGTGACATGATCTTGTATTAGATAATTGATGTGACATGATCTTGTATCAGATAATTAATGTGCCATGATCTTGTATCAGATAATTGATGTGACATTATCATGTATCAGATAATTAATGTGACATGATCATGTATCAGATAATTTATGTGACATGATCTTGTATCAGATAATAAATGTGACATTATCTTGTATCAGATAATTGATGTGACATGATCATGTATCAGATAATTGATGTGACATGATCAGGTATCAGATAATTATAAATGTGACATGATCTTGTATCAGATAATTGATGTGACATTATCTTGTATCAGCAATTAATGTGCCATGATCTTGTAAAAATCTATGCAAAAATTCCAATGTTTGTCATTTGTCTAAGCTGTCAGGGGAATCATTGTGACTCCCATCTCTACGGGTCCCAGGGCAATATACCACACATTAATGTCAATATATGAATATTCATGACACAATTTGTGATAATATGGCAAGCATTATATAGAAAATATAATCTGCTTTATATAATTGCAGTAACTTGCGGTGCAGATTCTTTGGTGTTGACGAAAATGGCCGTTATATGTAGTGCTGTGGCCATAAACAGAAAGCTCACTGATTTGTGTCTAGTGAGGCGTGAACAGTCCTGAATGTCAGAGTGTCAGTAACATTAACACTGGTCTGTCACTGTGGTCCCTGATATTACAATATCTACGGATGTCTTAACCTGGATTTTATAGGTGTAGGGCACCACGTACTGCATGGAGACGCTCCCTCCCATCAAATTGCTTACTCTAGACAGTACCTATAGACTGATGGGCGTTATCTATATAATAGATACATATATAAACATCTCTATCAAACGGATACGGAACAATTAACAAATACTAAAACTTACCTCTACACGACCAACAATATTAAATCGCAAACGAATTATTTTTTTCCCACGAATAAAACACCATCACAAAATGTCCATAACATTTAAACGCATATACTGTTGTGAAGTATTTAAAGTACACAGCAAAACATAGAACTCCACAACGATCCTGGCCTGCTGTTTAATCCTTTCTTTGAGCATTCAATGTCTCCTCGAGTGTTTGATCATACAGCACAACTAACACTGAGCCACGTTGGGACGGAGCCACACTCACAGACAGTTAATATTTAAATGTCCCGGGGATCTGTCCAACACTCTGCCCATTCAATCCGCGAAAAAATTCCAATTTGGGTGAAAGAGAATAAGTATTTAATGTTTATAGCATTGTTGTTTTAAAAGGTGAAGTGTCTAGGTGACCATACATGTGAAATCCAGTCCGCATTTGAAAGCCCTCTGCCAAAAATACCTTTGCTTACGTCAAACCATGTGGGTGATTATATGCTTTCATAAGCCGTTAAGTTTTATTTGTACGACAGATCACAGCAAGTCCAATGCATAAAGAGAAACTTAAATATAATCTCAACCTGTGTAGTTATACTGAGAGTTCACGAAGTGAGTTATTCATTATTAAATGCTCAAGTCTGAGGTTACAATGGGTTCATTTATCGCCATGTATGTAATTAAAGAAAATGTGATTTAATGATGAGAAATATATAGAAAACACATACCAAGCGGTGATTCAATAATAGCAGTAACTCAAAATACAGACATCATACAAGCCATCATTCAATAATGGAAATAAGAACTGAAATTGAGTCAGTAAGTAATGATTCAACAACAGAAGTTACATAGCAATAGAGAGGACAAGCCAATATCACGATTTGTTATTAGGTTCCCTGTGGGTTTTTAATATTTGTATGTTACTGTATGTTTACCACGTATGGTAGGCCCAATGCCACCATAATGACTCTTCATTATAATACAAGGCAAAGTATTGTGAGTTATAAGTACATGACAAGTCCCTAACCTAAGGAAACTAGAACTCTGCCCCGAGAAATTAGTTTCAGTGTAATTGATAACGTTCTATAAATAGTTTCAATGACTTTGTTTCTATGAATAACAACATGCAGTGACCTTTGAACCATGAACTCATCTAAGGTATATAATTGTCATACCTGAAATCAAAATCTCTATTAAGAAATGAGGCGGCAAGAGTGAGGACACTGAATCGTTTCATGACTCTCTATAAGTGACCCTGGCCTTGACCTTTGAACCCTGAAACACAAAAATGTCTGAGGTATTATCATACCTAACCTTTGGATACATTCTTATCAAAATCCATCAGGAAATAAAGTACCATTGAAATCAGTGCAGTACTTAAGGAGGTATATTGTGAACATAATGTTTTTCAACAAAAGGACATAACTATACATAAATATGTAGGTAGCTTCATTCCTTGTTAAAAGAAATACACTTTCTGTTGTAATATTGAAATTTAGATTGCAAGTTTGGTCAGGCATTCAGCGAGGACTTTGGTAATAAGTAAACACCAAGAAAAAAGTTCCATTACAATCCAATGGTTCCTGCAAAAGACAGCACCTAGAAACCATCAGCCAATCACATCACAATCTCATCAGCCTCATTGAATATGCATGAAAATTTCACTGAAAATCTAACTCGAGAAAAGAATTATGGTAGCAAGTACTTCAGGCAATTTTCATGAGAATCTCATGATTTCTTCAAAAGATATTATCCAGAATCTATCAGCTTATAAGATCACATCAGGCTTACATGTGTATGTACCAGTTTCGTATGTGCAGGAAGTTTCATGAAAACCAAAGCATTGTTTTAGGTGTTATTGCAAAGAAACCAACTGTTAAAATGGCCACTAGTGGCTTTATTGAATTTCAGATCTAACTGAAAATCAAACTTGAGTAGGCAATTCAAACGATAAGTACTTGTAGAAGATTTCATAAATCAAATAATTCATTAAGGTAATAGGATTGTGTCACCATTTCTCAGTAGAATTTCTTCAAATTTTGTAGTTATATTGCTTTAAAGTAAAGAAAATTTTCTGCCACAAAAAAAAATATAGGTTGTCAGAATTTTAAGGATTTTAAATGGAAATTTAAGTAGAAAAGAGTGAATTTTGAAAAAAAAATGAAATACACAATATTTTTACAAAATAATGTCAATAAAAATGATACTGACATAAATTAGTATTGCATTAATGTATATGAATTTAATAAATGCTGAAATTGTAAAAAATTAATTCTCTATACACGATATAAAAATTGACATTTTATAATAAAACCATATACACATAGTAATTGCAGGTAAGAGTTATCGCTCTTGAAAAACTTCACAGTAGGGAAATAGGTAGCCGGTTTCCTGAAGTACAGAAAAATGGACACATGTGTCTCATTGAAAAAAACCACCTGAATTAATGCCTGGATTGCTTTGAAATACTTTAATATCAAGAGAACACAGTATTCTGTCAATAATAAACATACAATATTCATCAGTTTACTATTTATACACAACAAAAACGATGAAACAACAGTTTACCTGTTTATTACAATTCGAGATATTTAAATGAGGCAGATAGCAAGATAAAAGAAAATACAAACTTATACTTTGGCGTATCAGGGGCTTCTCACTCAACACAATAAGCTAACTATATACAATACTACAAAAACAAACATGTACTGACGAGGTAGCCTCCTAAGCAAAGAAAGAGGCCACAAGGAAAAACAAAAAATATATTCTCAGCAATATATTTTAAGTAGGCCAGACAATTAACTCTTGAGCGATTCAAGACAGGCCGAAAGTAAATATCTAGTGAAAGTTCTTGAGCGATTCAAGACAGTATACATGTAGATATCTAGAGAAAACCCTTGAGCGATTCAAGAGCTGCATATAAGATAGAACGTTCTTGAGCGATTCAAGACAGTATACATGTAGATATCTAGAGCAAACCCTTGAGC
>NW_018407075.1:549775-560606 GCF_002113885.1 Mizuhopecten yessoensis
AACAGTAAACAATCAGTAGGCTGCCTTGCTCCCAGTGTGTACAGTAGCGTAGCCACACCTCAAGTCCAAAAATCACGCAGAAAGTAAACAAACGTTTCTCCTCATACTGATTCACGTTTACAACGTAACAAACTGGCGAAAGTTAAATCATACGGCGATGACTGTCACTGAGTAATCGTGGTGTAGTTTAAGATAAATCCATAGTGTAGTAAACACTTGAAAAGTCGAAGAATACGCGAAAAGCAAACACACCAACACCCGCCATAAATCAATAATGAGGGGCACTGACAATACCACATACCCTCTAGGGGTTAATGCTGATTGGTTAACACTCCCCTAATTTGCATAAAAACATAAACATGAAAAACCTAGATACAAGAATATTACAACACGTAAACAAGGAAATTAACTTAAGTAAATTCACACATATATATCAAAACGTTCCACTGTAGAAAAAACAACCCATGATATATATAAGCAAGGGAGCAAAAAAAAGTTGTATATAAACTATAATTTAACACACATGTCAAATTATCATTTAAACATTAGAATTTGCGGAAATTGTGATACTGTCTCCCTACATTGGATCTTCAACTAGTGATGTATTTCCTGTTTCCGTTTGTCGATAAACTCCAATGACCTTAATGATTATTGCTCCGAAATTCCTCTGTGGAAATAACAACACAAACAACACAGATGGTGTAATCCCTGTACGTTGCCAATGCTTCACAGGTTTGGTTCAGTTTTGTTCTGTTTTACGTTCTATCAAAAGCTAAGGTCATTTAAGGACGTGCCTCCATGTGTTGTGTATGTGTACCTGCGCGTGTTTGTGCAGGAGGAAGGGTTATAATTTTGGTGTATTTGCCCCCTGATGCCGACTTTATAGTGCTATCTCACTGAAATACCATGCAACTCAACAATGAAGAAAAAGCCATAAGATGGTATACGGTGGATCACAAGACTCAATTTCAACATGTAATATGTGCTTCCCAGAGACATAAATACAGCAAGTTCAGTGATGACTTTACTAAAATACATGTATATAGGGAAGTTTTAGCTGCAGTGTAACTTTTGCATTTGTCAGCCAGATCTGCAATGAGGGCAAATGTATCAAACCACTAGCCCAGCTGGATAATCTACTAGTCTCGGACTATAAGGCTACGTTTGTAGGGTGAAAGTTTCCAGTATGTAGTATGTTCATACATGTGACTGTAATACTTTAGAAGGTAACTACATGTTTGATCTATATTTAGTCCCCTTGACCATGATCCTAATACCTAATGAGGAGGCCAACAATCACCAATAGTACTCAGCTTTATTTTACCATAAAAGACATATTAAGATCAACAATCACCAATAATACTCAGCTTTCTTTGACCATCAAAGACCTTATAAGAAGGTTAACAATCACCAATTAAATTGAGCCTTCTTTGACCACCAAAGACCTAATAAGGTCAACAATCACCAATAATACTCAGCTTTCTTTGACCACCAAGACCTAATAAGGCCAAAAATCACCAATAATACTCAGCTTTCTTTGACCAATTACCAATAATACTGAGGGTTTTTTTACCATAAAAGACCTAAAAAGGTCAACAATCACTAATAGTACTCAGCTTTCATTGCATGACCACCAAAGACCTAATAAGGTCAACAATCACTAATAATACTCAGCTTTCATTGACCACGAAGACCTAATAAGGTCAACAATCACCGATTCAAACTTCCTTAACCACAAAAGACCTTATAGGAAGGTCAATAGTCACCAATGTAACTTCTGTTTCCCCTGATCACCTAATAAATGCTTAACTATAAACCAAACATTTCCCCGACCACCCTTCAAACACCTGCTGTTAGTTACCTATACTATTTAACCACTATGAAATTTGGCTGTTCTTGACCATAAAACCTAGGAGCACCAGAGCGCTGTCGGGACTAATGGCAGAGCTTCCTGTCCCCCAGCACTGGCAGGTCAATCAATACAGTATGCACAACAGGCCAGGAAACTGAATTTGTAGGCGGCTAATTCAGATTACCTACAGGTCAACGGGCAGCTTGTCACCGCCCTCTAACTGACCAATCCAAGTACAAAGTTTGTATCACCATTCCACTGCAGCAACTACAGAACACTAGTCACAATCAATTAAAACAAATTACTGATTTCCAATATCCACTAGCAATTTCTGTCGGGTAATGATTAACTCCGCTACTGATCAATAGCCACTCTCAGAATTAAACAGTATATATCTGTAACAAATTAATGAAACCATGATATGCACATTTTTTCAGTAAACGAACATGAGTTGAACCAACTATTGAAATCAATGTTTTTTATTTTATCGACACAAGAAACCTACAATAACAACATCAACTTTTCATGAAAGCTACACAACAAGATAAGGACCTGGCCCACTTTTTCATTGCCACTTTTCCATTGATTTTAAAAAAAATATTATTCAAAAAAACATACAGGAGACCTTGGAACAATTGTAAATAAAAAATCAATCACATTTAAACATAGCTTTTCACAAGTATGTGGTATATAAAAGCTTCCATTGGAGAGAAAAAAGGAAAGAAAACTTTGTATTGCCCACTTTGACCTCTAGTTCGACCTAAAGCATGGCCAATCACTGCTGATATACACTGATAGTAACAAAGACTGAACATACACAGGAGGAAGTTGATAGAAGTATATGGTCAATGAAATATGTAACAGGCAGCTTTAGCAAAGGGCAGTGGCTGCATTATGTGAGACTCCAGAGAAGCATTTCCAAAGCCCAGTTGTTCCTACTTATTATGTAGACAAGGACAATAAAAGGGTTGAGTTCTAGTAAATAAGTAACGTGCTGGGACTTCGTCAAGCCCTAAGGACCCGCTCTATGATGTACATGTGATCCTGGAAGGTCAAACTACTGCAACAAACATGCATTTCCACACATCCACACCCCTGGCAATTGCCTTATTTATATAGTGTTGAAGCAAATCCAGACAGCCTTGCAATATGGTGCAATACATTGTAGTCTGAGGCATATTTTATTGAGTATTTAAACATTTTTTTCTTCATATCAGGTAAGTGCAATGTGGATTCCATCTTAACTCATTCACCCCTGAAGACACATTTGAACGCTTTCCAATTCAAAGGTTGGAATAGTTCATTATGAATTTTTAGGGGTGAATGAGTCAATCTTATAGTGTTGTCTGGAGAGGTATAGTGCCTCCCCAGACAACACTATAAGAGAACAGTTCCCTCGGTAAAGGGCCATAATAGAATAATAGTAACACATCTCAATTTAGTACAGTAACCGAGGTCAACTGCTAGCACTTTGTTGAAATATGTACACCAAAAAGCTTCTCTTTGTACTTTCTCAGATTAAAAAATCAGAAGTAAATTTGAATTGAAATTCATGCTGAGTAATGTACACAATGTTATCTCAAGTTTATAACTATACCACATCTGTGTTTAAAATGTACACGATGGTAAGGGAAATGATTATATTTTCTATAAGAACAATCAAAACATAATGCTTTTATTCTGTTAAGATGATGTCCAATGTCTTACTGTAAACTCTGCGCAGATCATACATACATATAGCGTTTACGTTTCAATTGATACTCGGTATTATTGTCCCCTGGGAGCGACAGGTACTTGTGTTGGAGCATACAATTAACCACAATATGATATTTTGAGGTTTCTATTGATTTGCCATCGTGTGCAGACCATCAATAAGTAATACATATACATCCTTGCGGGCCAGATCTGCACACGTTTGGCCACGAAAAACCAATACAAGTCCCTATCAAATAAAATTAGTTCGGAACCCAATTCAGTAATCTACAAGTCTTAGTGTCAAAATATAAGTTTTAGTGGTGACACGTTGACTTGATTAAAACCATAATTGATGAAACTGATTTAACCCTTTCACCCCTATGCAACTTTAGTAGACTCTCCCATGCATTGATCTGGATGAGTCTATTATGGTCTACAGTGGTGAAAGGGTTAAACATATGAACACTTAAACATGTGAAAATATGTTTGATTGTTAATATTGCAATCGGTGTATATGTAGCAGAACTGTACTAGGTCGATAGCTGGCAACCAGGTAGCTCAATTGGTTTGAGCGTCTCTATAGAGTTTGGAGGTTCTGGGTTCAAATCCCAGTCTGGTCACGCCTTTCTCTCATCTGTGAAGGTGGTGCCTGTGACCAACCTTTGTATCAAGTACGGGGTGTACAAAGGGATACCTAAACCTGGGTTGTAAATAATGCTGTCTTCAGGGTGAAGACTTAGAAAAAAATCCTTTACAAACTGCATGGTTTGGCTTTCCTAAACAGGAAAAATCATGACAGATATATGAAATTATGCAAATGTGGCATCAACAAAATTTATGACCAGAATCAGACTTACCAATTCACTTGTGATCAGATCTGCCTGTACTTCCTTATTAAGTTTCCTTAATGAAATGTTCATCAAGAGTACATTATGTAGTGTACATTTATTCCTCTACCGAATCTAACCTTGAACCACGACCCCTGAAGACGACAAGCACTCCAGTAATCAGAGTTGACTTTTCTTTCAACAGACTGGGAAGAACACGGCTGGCAAAGATCATCACAACGCCACAATACCAAATACCAATAAATCTCTGGTGGATTCTGCCTCAATCAAATGTCTCATACGATTACAAACTGGTCTGTGATAATCTCATTAACCTGCCAAGATGACTATCAAAATAATACAAAGAATCCCTTTTTTCCCCTTAAGAAGACATTATCAACACTATTATAGTCTGGGGAATAAAATTTCTTCATTGATGTATTGAATCAAATATATTTCCCGAGGATGAATTGGGTTAATAAGATACAACAACAAAGCATTATTTGGTTTTCTTTAGTGCTTAATGCATACACTGTAATTAGTAATAAGTGCCAATATTTATTGTACTGCTTTATAGCGCGATTAGCTTTCTATCTAACCATATGAACCTTTTATTGATATTTTTTTTAAAAACACTTAATTAAAGCGGGCAGCTTTTTGGACTTTTTCTCTCGCTTTCATATTAATTTTGTGAATAAGATTAAGATTGCCAATTTGTCATCTTGTTTTCAGTAATTTTATTTCTACATAGTGCAGCATAAATCTCCTGCAATTGAAGGTTATGCTTTGTATTGAACTATGACCAGGTTCATAGAAGCCCAAGGGCCTTAAATCACTCACCTGGCCATTTTGGCAACTTGTGCAGTAGTTCCGGAATAAAGCCTCATGCCTCTTTATTTGCGTAACTTTTGATCCCCAAGGGCTTAGCATGCCATTACTACACTTTGGTTAAAACTTGTTCAGTAGTTTGGGAAGAGAAGTCATTTGCAGAAAATCTTCCATTCGCCCCTTTGATCCAACTTTAAGCCCCATGGAGGGTCAGTCCCTTCATTTGTATAACCTTGATCCCTCATGGGCTGAGCATGCTACCACTACAGTTTAGTTGAAATCTGCCCAGTAGTTTGTAAGTAAACGCCATTTAAAACAAAAAAGTCTATTTGACCCCTTTTACCCAGCCCCCTCAGCCCTCAAGAGAGTCATCTCCCACCCCATTTTATTTTTCATTGCATATCTTCTGATCCACATGCTAAAGGATGCTAGCACCCAAATTTGGTTCCAATCTGCTCAGTAGCTTACAGTTTGAGATGTTTAAAGCAACAGTGGACATACACCAGACAATGGATGAAGCACAACACATAAGTTCACCCTGGTACCTCAAGGGTTCTGATATATAAAACCTTATCCAGGCTATAAGCGGGTAGGTGGGTTTTACTGGTGCTTTTGGTATTCTGTATGTAATTTGTATTACTATATTATGTATTTACCAATGTAGCCGAGTCTTTAACCAATTTCTGTGTGACCAAAATAAATTACCGGGTAATCATGTATTCTTTTGTAAAGCGGTGTTCAATTTTTTCAAAATACTGAAAAAAGAACATTAATAACAGGGAAAAGTATTGTGAGCAATCAATAATCCTCTACCTCTGGACTAGCTTCTTGTTCAAAGGGCCATAACTCTGTATATAGGCTGGCTCTCAGTGGGCATCTTTCATCCTGACACAAACTCGCTTACAAATTTTGGTATTTGTAACTGCCAGAAAAAATGAGAAATATATATATATGCACTGGACAATATGATTTACTGCAATTCAGCAAACAAAGTGCCATAACTCTGTTAATAGTTTAAAGGATAATACCTGATTTCAGTATGCTGCACTCCTCCATCCCAAGAGGTGATCTTATGCAATATTTTGCAGTTGTAGGTGACAGTGTTTAAGATATATACAGGAAACCATGATTCATGGCCAACAAAGGGCAATAAGTCTGTACATAGAAGGGCATGAGACTTGATTTTAGTAGGTGTCACTCAACAATCCCAAGAGGTACTCACATGCAACATTTGGCAACAGCAACTGACAGAGTGTTTGAGATATGCCCCATACAAAGTGATGCACAAACTGATTGATGGAATACAAACCTAATAGAGTACCAGTACGAGAGTAATTACCAGGCTTTCAAAATACCAATCAGTTGTAACAGGGTTCACAATCATTTTACATCTTAGTACATAGTCAGTAGAGCTGTTATATATATGTCAGGATTACAATGAATTGTCCAAGTAATTTGTCTACAATGATATCTTAAACGATGTTAAAATGACAACATTATACAAAACGGTGAACAATTATCAAATCACTTTCATACTATTATTCTGAAAACACACTGCATCTACCTTCCATTTTGACAACCCGATTAGTTCTAGGAAAGAGCTCTCCTTTATGGAATCTATTAACTGCTCTTAATCTTGAAATCTGACTCCTTTGAATGACTGAATCAACACCATAATCAATGGTATCTAAAGCAGGATGTCAAATGCCAACTCAATATATTATAAATTGTGTGTAAAGCATCAAGATCGAAGGTCTATAGGCCTTCATGAATCTTGCATGTCCATTCTAAACTGATTGGAACTCCCGAAAACCAGATATACATGTACATCAACGTTCTTTTGTGAAAACCCGATATACATCAGCGTTCTTTCGTGAAAACCATATATACATCAGCGTTCTCTCTTAAAACCAGACCTACATCAGTGAAACTTCCAAAATCTAGACATGCATGGGACAAAATGTTTCAGCCAGTTTTCAGATGGCCCATTTTCAGAATGTGACCAAATCACTGATCAATCATTGATTTCTTGATGTACTGCTCTGCATGTAAACTACCGGGTATGTACTGTACTGATATAAATAAACCTAAATGTGTGTATCTTGCCCTTGAACAGCTTCTGCAAACAAACAATAAAGCTTAGAAAAGCTTCGCCAAAGTTGTCGTAATATTAGTTTCTAGGTATATACATAATTAGTCCTCTTTTACTTTAAGTAGTCTGTTTACCTATTGACATCACTTAGTGTGGCAGTGGACTGTCAGAGATGAGTCCAAGAAAACACAACAGTTTTTAGTTTCTATTCACGTTTCCTATCAAGTCCAAACAACCCAAAATTTAATGAATTTATCATATCTAGTATATATATATATATATATGTCTTGATTAGTAAGTGATATTTCTACCATTAACAAAACAATATTCAAAACTATGGTTTTGGATACTCAATCTTCCAGGAACCTAGATATCACGAGGAAAATAATTGTTCGAGTTTAGAAACTTCCTAGTTCAGAAAGCATCAAGAAATGAGATTTAGTTAATGGAATATAAGATGACCTCTTTCGTATCATTTCAATTATCAGCTGCAATAATAACTACTGATAGAGATAGGGTATAGGGCGATGTGGTATAACATGGGAGCTAGCTAAAGCTAGGTGTCATATATGCACACGGTGTATGTATTAAGTGACCAGTGCAGGTTACCATGGAGATGTGACAACAACTGACATAATATAATACCATAACATGTTAACACTGTTTCGTGAATCCTGTAACCTAAGAAACTGGTCTTTTTATGGAAGAAAAGAATTTTGAAATACATATAGTAAGATATATATTTTCTTTCTTTAACAAGCCCATAACAAATTGGAATCATAATTGTTCTATATTCTATCATAACCCCATGCTTAATTTGTAAGCCAAATTTGGAGTTTAACAAATATGTAAACAGCAAGTGTCATACAAGGGTATTTTGAAACCAGACAAGGGTATCTTAAAACCGGTATTTTTTCCCCTTAAGCAACAGGGCAGACGACAGATTAAGCCCAATAACCTTAGGACTAGCCCCCTTCACGTCATCCATCCATACACCCGGCCCGGGCTTATCAGGGGTAGCATATGATACAAAAATAATACTGAAAACATAGAAAAAGTAGGCACAGCATTGTACACAGAATTAACATTTCAAACATTTTAACATTTTGTACTAACTTTTGTTTTATATAAAACCACTTGATTATTTGTTTAATGAACAAAACCACTTTAATGTGAAAGTACCGATTATTCAGCATCAATTTTAAAAGTTAGGTATCAATTGACTTACCATAAACAGCGTCTGGCTAAATACCATCAGTCCGTTAAACCGTTAAACCGTAAGGTAATTCAGCATCACCAGTGGTTACCAGCAGTAGTCTACTAAACACCTGTCCAGTGTTATCAGAACAATACCATCAATCCACTTGTTATACCATCAAATTTATACTGTGTTATTTACCATAAATCCGATGTTACTATCACTAAATGTTGTTATCATCCCTCATTACACCAAGTGTCCATGCTATACAGCTGTGAATCACTAAGGTATATAATACACTAGATTACGATAGATAGTACTTTGTTTGACACCAGGTTTCGGAGTAATTCAATAAACTAGTCCAACACCAGACCACAGTGGTCTACACTTGTTAACCAATTCACGCTCCCTGGTAGGTAATGGTATAAATGTATATTGACAGCAAATAATTAAGACCAGTTACTGTTTTCACCTAGACCGTGAATATCAATTGTGCCCTGTGAACAATTGCCGTTTACCTGTGAATCCTCCTGGACGGGTGTATATATTGATTAAAGCTATCCACCATATGAAAAGTTACCTGGAGAAAAGTGCCTGCTACTACTAGGCCCAGAGAAGCTGATAGAAAGTATCCCTCGTCATAGAATACTATATTGCCGTATAAGCTCTAGTGCGCGAGTACTCAGTATGGACACTGGGTACCTGGAATTACTTGTAACTATTGATCACGAAGACAGTTTTAAGGCACAAATCTGTGAGATAACTTAATTATGGGGTGGTAAGTGTCAGGGGTGATAAAGATGTGTTACAACCTTTCTGCTGAATGGGATAAAGCTCTATACGCATTGTTCATTAACACTGTCTGTTATGATGCCGTCTGCTTATTGACACGATAAAAGATGTCATGATGGCTCAATTGACCACTATTTTGTGGCAGATCAAAAGTGCTAGACTACTATATAGCCATAATTTACAGGTCGCAACCTCACATGTACAGGAAAAAAATACAATGATCAGACAAGCTGAACATTCACGATAAGGCTGGAAAATGGACTGGACAGACAAGATGGGATTCAAATCTAAAACCCTTTAATGTCTAAACCGGCAGTTTACCAACTCAGCTTTGTCTAGTCACCAGTGATTTGCTTTGTCATCTGCTACTAGAACACTCATAAGTGCAAAGTGCTGAAGGATCCCCTAGCTACCACTGCCAAAAGCTGTAACTTAGTGTTGGAAACCATGTTTTTCGACGTGCCCATAGCTTTGATAAATCATTTCTGAAAAGTAAACCATAACCTTGCGGGCCATTTATGAAAAATAATAAAGATGAAATTAAGTGGAATATAACCAACAACAATGCTTCAGACTGCATTTGGTTTAAATCCCCTCACTTGTATAGTAGGGGAAACAATTTCCTCTACTTCCCCTATTGGGCCCCGCCCCTCTGCCCCCAAAACGGCCACACCCTCTGTTGAGGCTCCTTCGTCCAAAGATGTTCTAGAAGAAATTTGGTCAAAATCCTTCTATTGGTTGAGAAGAAGAAGCCTTCGGGCCAGGTGAGCGAAAAATTAAACGGGGCTAGACCCTGATTCAAACTCTGAACTTCAGATTGTTACACTATAGACCGGGGCCCGGGATCATGAAACGGACCTAAGTCTAAGACAAAATTTGAACTTAAGTTTGAAGTTTTGACTTAGCTAAGACCAAAATCTTAAGTGGATCATGAAACGTGCGAAGCAAAATCTTAGCTGAGACTGAACTTAAGTCAAAAATTATCCGAATTGCGTATTTACGGTATTTATAGAAACTCTTCAATGCGGGAAACCACGTTGTTGTCGGTAAATATAATCAAAGTACTGAAAGTACTGAAAGCTAAGGCAAAAGATATATATATATTATTTTTGGAATGGACAACAAAATAAAGACGAAGTTCCCATCATATTGTACAGAAGGATTTACTGTTAATTTGTTATGCCCCAAAGTTTTATGTAAAAGTGTACCACTGTGAAGTTATTCTTCTTGTGTGTACAGTATATCTTTATAGGTTTGTAGAAGAGGGATACCAAGTTTCCTCTAGAATAGATCATTTTAGACCTTTGGATAATTAATTTGCATAGGAATTAGGAATTGCTTCCCTTTGTCCATACAATGTATTTCATAGAACATTAAAAACTGAAACTGGCATTTACCCCTTTGACCAATACCTGATTATTTTAAACCAATAAATAGATTATGCATAGATTGTGAACATCTTAGAACTTTGCCTTTGTTGTTGAATAAGATATCAACCAAGTTTCTTCAGAATCTTGCCTTATCTGACAAAGTTACTTGGCATAAAA
>NW_018407075.1:564806-598644 GCF_002113885.1 Mizuhopecten yessoensis
GGGGCTACATTACAGCAACAGATTCTGCAGACGTGAAGGAAATCAAAGAGGAAGCAGTCATAATCTCTCTAAGACAGTCAGTTGTCAGAGGACATTTCCAGCATAAATAAGGATCCATGGAATCTCATCCCAGAGTGTGTCAAACTAGTCAAAATTGAACTACATCTCCTAAATTCCTGCAAATAAAAAACTCTTCTATGTACACTAAGCTGTGATAGTTACTCAGCAAAATATGTTCAAGGTTATATAACTAACATGTACATGGTACCCTGCTGAACACCAGAAGGTGTGGCTAAGTGAGATTGGATAGGAATATCTGTATCGATGAGCAGTATTTAAAATTATATACCTGGTAACTGGATAGTTTAATTCACTAGATTTTTATCTAACCTCTGTCATCCATCTGTTTGGTGTCAACGTTATACTTTAAACAACTTCTTCTGAATAACAAAAAGGTCCAGGATGTTGATATTTTTGGTTGAAAGTTGAGATGAATGACCATGACTTATATTCAAGTTGCAATAAACAGGAGGCCTAGGGTGGTGTTATTAAGCAATTAACATGCTAGAATGAGGGGATGTGATGTATGTGAAATTGAATGACATTGACTAGCCTTCAAGGTCACACACAGGTCAAATGTGTAAAATCCTTTAAAACAAATGACTATTTCTAAATATCAAGGAAATCTTTGGTAATGATATTTAGCCAATTACATGCTGGGATAAAGGGTTCCAAAATATATTCAAATGCTTTTGAATGACCTTGACTCAATTTTAGAGTATATTTTAAAATTGTTAATTTCAAGGTCATATAATATTATGTTTAAATTTGTTGAAACATTAAATTGACTTCTGAATAATAAAAGGGACTGGCTGAAGTTCATGACATTTTGTGATGTAGGTTAAAGGTTTAAATCAATATGATGTGTTAGAAGTGACTAAATGGCTATAACAACCAGCTTAGTTCAGATAAGAAAAAATGTTTAAGTCTTCCAACATAGATTCACAAAGATAAAAAATGTGTAGAAAAATAAGATCTGCCAAAACGACCCCAAACATGCATAGTCTGATTTAACAGCTTAAAGACTTTCTTGTACTCTTCTTGATAAACATGTATTTATAACAGCTTGAAAAATTCAAAATAAAATTCCAGGTGAGCTATCAAGGCCCCTGGGCCTCTTGTTTGCGAATAAAGTGAATAGATCTCTAGGCAAATTATGTAATTAACCAGTAGGTAGACTATTTGAGTTATAAGCTTTCATGTTTTGATATTTCAGATTTTTTTTTACTATTCCTTAAGTATATATATCTTTAGTCAAATTGAAATCGTCCTTAAGTATATATATATATATCTTTAGTCAAATTGAAATCGAATATTTTGGCTCAAATTTCCTTACAAATGTGTAATATTACGATTGTTTTTCATTCCATAAGGATATCGCATATTTGTCTTTGAGTTATTACAGACTCTAAGCCATAATTTCAATATTCAGCCTTTTCTTACCTATCTGTCAGCACTTATAGTATACAAACATATGGCAACCACATCTTAATGAGGAAACCTATTTGAGAGGAAAACTTGTTTGTCTTTATTTATTACCAAACATGGGAATCAATAACAAGAAATGTATCCTGTTTTAAAACTAAAAGTATTACTCACCAGCTGTAGGTATTGATGGCGATCAGATAATCTATGTCCTATAGGCCCAACACCGGTTGGTGAGGAGATGGTTTATATATACAGTGTACGTGTAACAGACTACATCTGGTGATAGGGGGGTGGAATACACTGCCGGGTGGTGAGGGAGACAGTATTGACTATCTCATGATACACCTCTCATCATCATATAACAGAATTAGATGGAATCTCAGGTTTTCATTGTGTGTCAACATTTGACCTGATTTAGGTCTGTGACATGTGTACAATGTCATGTAAATCATACCACAGTACCTGGAAATAGGTTTTGTTTGTTAGGAAGGGAAGGAGGGGTGACCTGAGGGAGGGGGAGGATAATATAGGGAGGAAGAAGAAAAAGGTAATTAAAGGAGAAGGAAAGTAACTGATGGGAGGATTGGATAAATGAGGGAAAGAGAATGATGAATGAAGGATGGATATGAAATGAGGGAAGGAGAGGGAGAAAGTAGGAGAAGAACAGGTGGTACCAGGAGAGTGTTCAAGTATCTTAATAATGTAAAACAATTATTGAGATTCCCATTCATGAAGGAATGGAATGAAAGGGAGGGGTTAATATCTGTCTTTAGGGACCACTTACAGCTCACCACTTCTCCCCTTTTGTACTCATAGGAGGAATGAAAGCCCTCCCCTCTCCTCCCTCCCCCCCGTGTGTGTCCTGGGGGGAGTGGAAATGGGTTACCAGGGGCTACTGGGCTTTTACATGAGACAACTCAATGTGATAGCAGACTGTTTGTCCATGATGACATAAGCTTGATAAATGCACATTCTGGAACAGGTAAAGTTACGACATTAGGTTTCTCTCCGACATTGGGTTTCTCTCCGTTACAGCTGGTATCTAATTCTAATTTTGGTAACTTTGTTTTTATCACTATTACTCTGTACAACAGATGTTGTTCTTAGCAAAAAATATTTGTAAATAATACTAAGTGCGACATACTATCTAAGTGTTAATGAAGTATTTGATTTATATATGAATTTTGAGCCAAAATTCAATAAATTAATTAAATATCTAATAAAGCTATGTAACAGGAAGTTGTTCGTTATGAATAATCAAGGAATGGGTCATCTTCTACAATGCTTAAATATTTTTTTCAAGTTTCTGTTTGGTTTTAAGGGATAATTCTCAAATTTTATATATAGGTTCCCCTTTGTCCTGAGCTGTGCAGGGCAACTTTTGAGACTGATCAGATAAACAACATGGCCGACAGGCAGCCATCTTGGATTTTGATTGTGAAAGTTTGTTATCGCTATTTCTTCGGACGTACCAAAGGGATCTTTCTTAAATTTTATATGTAGGTTCCCCTTTGTCCTGAGCTGTGCAGGGCAACTTTTGAGACTGATCGGCTAAACAACATGGCCGACAGGCAGCCACCTTGGATTTTGATAATGAAAATTTGTTATCACTATTTCTCAGGAATTGCCAAAGGGATCTTTCTCAAATTTGATATGTAGGTTTCCCTTGGTCCCTTGTTGTGCAGCAGTGCCTGAAATGGACGGTCACCTGCTCGCCAATGGCGGTTAAAGTCTTGCTTGAGCGACCAAAAGTTGTCAAAAGTGAGGTAGTCACTGGCCCAACAAAAATAGTTTGGGTGACTGTCAAAAAACGATAAAACCACCTTATTCAATATCTAGCATGCAGATTTAAGACTGAAAAGTATTTGAAACTAGCACCTCTGATTCTAAACAAGGAAAATGAAGAAATTTTATTTTAGCACACAGACTCCATTGGGCCCCACCCTACAGCCCTTGGGGGTAGGGATGGCTCAAAATTTACAAAGTATCAAACTGTCAACTTAGGGTTATAATTCCAATCAAGTTATCAACATGTAATATTCAAAGTATCATTTGCCATTATAAACCATAACAAATTTGAGTAAAGCACCTTAAGACCCTTCTATCTATGAAGAGTATTTGATTCTACCATATCTGGATCTTGGGATGAAGTTTTTTGAAATTTTAGTCAATTTTATCCTTTTTGGCCCACCCCTCAGGCCCCTGGGGGCTGGGGACCATATAGTTCACAATTTTAGTCGACCTTTGGCCATGGAAGGTTTCTGCAAAATTTCATTGAAATTGGTTTAGGGGTTTTGGAGAAGACGTCGAAAATGTAAATTGTTTACGGACGGACGACGGACAACGAACAACGGACGCCGGACGACCACGGACAAAAGGCGATCGCAATAGGTCACTTGAGACTATGTCTCAGGTGACCTAATAATGAATAAAAGAAATTATAGTCCCTTCCACATTAACTGGGGAGGGGGCAGTACATTTTTCAGTTGTCATTATTTCGTTTTAAATCGAATGGAAATAAAATGACAAAAATAACAAATACTGTACATGTATTACTTTAGTGCCATATTTAGCCAAACTCTGGTAACTTATGTTGTGCTTGTTTTGACCAATAAAATGTTAAATTATCCTACAAAATTATGTTTATTTTCTATTCAATTAAAGAGGTTCCACATTGTTTATCATGTTTATCTAACTGCAATTAGTTATTGATATTTATTTTTATCCAAAAGTGAATGAGCTGATAAGAGATTTTCTTTTTAAAAGTATCTCTATTGAGATAAAGAAGCAAATTATGTTGAGGAGTTGTGGAAATTCTTTGTACCATATGTTTTTATGAAACTCGATGGATTCACACTATTAAGCCGACATTAGAAGGTTTCATTCTCTTGTTGAGTGCCATTCCTTCAGTACCTTTTTTCTATAACACCTGATATCTTTCCAAAATCTCTTTCAAAAAGTCTTGGTCAAATCATTCTTTAATTGAAACTTGACTGCTTATTTTGGTATTCTTCTTATTACAATAACAATAATAAGATGTGTGTGTGTTTTTAATTAGAACTGTAACAGATCATTTGATTTTTTTATCAAACGTTGATCTGATTATTTTGCTAGCAAACCTTCCCTTCATAAGTATAGGGGTAAATAATAATAACTTATAAAATATCCCGATGATCTCCAAGAATTAGGACATGTAAGCCTTTTGAGCAATATTGCCGAGGCTGGTATTACTTATAAATTATAATTTTAAAAATAAAGTAATTGCTTTAGAAGAATATTTTCTGAGATATCCATGGAATAGTGTGCTATGATATATCTGGAAAGATATGCATATCTATGAGATCATGGTTGTTCTTAGAAATCAGTCCTTATGATAATTTTTTTTCCTTTTTTTTTCTCCAGTTTATGCATGTATATTTGATTGTCTGAGCCTCGGTGCGATTATTTGGTTGTCTTACTAACGATTTGACAACTAAAAAAATCACCTATTTGGTTGGAGATTTCTGTGTCTCCCTCCAGGTAGGGGAATATTCTCTATTATTAATCAACACATCAGATTTGTTTAAAGTCCATAGACAAGAAAAATTTCATAAAAGCTGAAGGCCAGACAATTAGGTTGATCAGTTTCTTCAAATATTGAAAAGCTGAATGTCTTACAATTCTTTCATTAATCTTAATCCTGCCAGGACATGCTGACTGACTATATTCAAATATATATATTGCAAATTCTGGTTAAATATTTAAAAGTCTATCACTTTTTTTCTTGTGTAATAATACAACTAGTTACAATTGTACAACTATATAAAAAGAAACCATCTAGAAAGTAATAATTCTCTAAGCAATGTATGATTATTAAAATAAAGAGATATTTAGGCTAGAAGGAACACTACATCTTCGTTTCATCCGCAGTACGGTGATAATTGTGATCTCGCAAATGAGAGCGTTTATTAGTTTTATTACGGTACCGTCGAGGAAGCGGCGCTGCAGTTGCATTGTTTACAACATCGGAATGGTGGAAGTTCAAGCGAACGTCTGTTTGCAGAGGTCTATTAGGTCTACATATACGTATGTTTTTTTATAGGGATGTACACATCTACAATAAAATGAGACTCAAGATTAACATTTCATCATGTCTTCCTGTGAATGATTCTCGGACAAGCTGAGCCAGCGAGTGTAGATGGTCGGAAACTTGAATGGTGGGAAACTTCAATGATCTTGTTGGATTACGATGTAGACCTCCTCAAGATGGTCATTTGAATCAATAGCACGTTTGTAAAACTCTCCATTAGTCCTGAATTAATTGGAGGGTTTTAAAAGTAAATGGTCTAGAAATACTCGGGACGAAATGTCTCTTCCTTTCTCTCAATGGAGCAGACGGGCACCTGAAGCGTACGATATGTCCACCATATTTAAGATCAAATTCAGACTTAAGTCTGCCCTGTAGCAGTCTTAGGATTTAAGACAGAAATTTAGACTTAAGACTTAAAAAAAAAATCATGATCCCCAAGCTAAGACTGTTTTTAGGCTTAAGTCAAAAAACTTTGGACTTAAGTCCAGAATTAGACTTAAGTCTGTTTCATGATCCCGGGCCCGGGATTCACCTGGAAGTGTCCTGACCAAACTGTACTACAGTCATAGCCAAACGAAAGTTACAGGGAGGAATCTGTATATACGAAAAGCCACAGCACAGTGGGACAGGGACCCTTAAACTCTAACCTGGGAGGCCACTATGTAACACTCAATAACTAGAAACTTGTTTTTGTGAACAAAAAACATTAGTCTCCCCTTCTAAGCCAATAGACAAACTTCGGTATATAAAATTAACAAAGGGCCATATCTCTTTATATAGCTGGGCACCAGGCCCCGAATTTAGGACAAGAGATTCCGCCTTCCCAAGATACATAAATATGATAAGTTTGGTCAACGTAGGTGAAATAACATGGAACTTAAGCTCCGGACAAACTTTGGTATCAAAATTAAACAAAGGGCAATAACTCTGTAAATAGTAGGGCACGAGACCTAATTCCAGTGCATTGCACATTTGCTGTGGGTGATGCAGGTAAATTTCAAGTTTGATTACGATATTTTTAATGGTTTAGAAGTTATGCCATGGACAAACTTTGATATAAAAAATAAACAAAGGGGCATAACTCTGTAAATAGTGGGCACAAAACCCAATTTTAGTGTGAGAGATTCTGCTTTCTTAAGATACATAAATATGGTAAGTTTGGTCAATGTAGGTGAAATAACATGGAACTTACATGTATGCTCTGGATAAACTTCAGTATTAAAAATAAACAAAGGGTCATAACTTGTGTATATAGTGGAGACCTAATTCCAGTGCACAAAACCAGATTTTAGTGCAAGAGATTCCGCCTTCCAAGATACATAAATATGGTAAGTTTGGTCAATGTAGGTGAAATAACATGGAACTTATGCTCCGGGCAAACTTCAGTATTAAAAATAAACAAAGGGACATAACTCTCTATATTCCAGTGCACTGCACACCTTCTGTAGTTGATGCAGGTATACTTCAAGTTTGATCAAGATATATTCAGCGGTTTAAAATTTACGGGCCAGACAAGAATTTACTGAAAATGTTGCACTTATTTGACCTTTGACCTTGAGGTGAAGGTCACAGTGACCTAATTCCACTGCACTGCACACCTTCTGTTAGTGATGCATGCATACCTTAAGTTTAATCAAGATATCTTTAACAATTTAAAAAATGTATGGCCTGGACAAGTTGTGATCAGAAGAACCAGAAGAACAAGAAGAACCAGTACTAATACAATATGTCTTTCTTCATTCGAAGGGGAGACGTAATGTTGGGATGGTATGTTTCCTCACAGAAAAATTGAATAATCTTTTTTTAAATCAAAGATGTAATATCATATAACTTTAAAATCTAAAAAAATATAGTAAACTGATTATTCACAATAAGAGAATATCAGTGTTAGATTAAAACCAAAATTGGCAAAAATTTAAGTGATAAACATCTAAAAACAGAGATGGTATGAAAATCCTTCAAGGCATGGTTTTCTTTTCACAAATGATTTATCAAAGATATAATCCTGCCAGAAAAACAGTTACCAAGCCTTATAAACTATTCGACAAGGGGAAAATAAAATAATATCGAATTGTTTAAGCTTGTATTCATACTTGTAAAATTACTCTTCCAAGCAAAAAAACACAACTATTTCATATCGCTGTAAGAACTTGCTGTCTACAAGGGGAAAACAATTAACACATATTTAAGTCTAAGTTACAGTTTTTGGCAATGGTACGAGGATCCTTAAATATCTGTACCTCAGGTGTGCAATGACTACAGAATCCTAGATCAGGGCGTAATCTTGTCAATAGCCAGTAACAGCAGAGGTCCGTTCCTATTAGGAGTGCTTCTAACTCCAACAATGCATTCTATATGGCGTTTCATTCTGCTGATGGACACACAATCATGACCCAACCATACCTAAGTCATTCCTGTAATGGACAGCCATAAAGCAAAGCCACTAATACCAACAGGACTGCAGTGCGTCCATTCTTGTCATCAGACTTCACTTTCTGTAACCACCCATAACCAGGCTGTATTACTACGTTCTGAAGTCAATTGTGTCCATATATATACTTTGTAGAGATGCAATTTCATATACTGTTTTTGACCGCAAATAAGCCCCACCCCTTAAAAAAAAAAAAAATAGACCAAAAGTAGGGAGGGGGCTTAAATGTGAGCACCCCTCCATTCACAAATGTCTGCCATTTTGGATATACCAATGTTTTGATCTATGACCACACTAAATATCATGTTCTTATGGTTGTTTCATGTTGTAAAAATAACAACTAACAGACCAAATGTTAATAACAGTTACCAAATGTTGATTAGTTCATGGTACTGTTGTTTTTCTAAACGTATTTTCTATTATCAATTGGTCTCGATAATTCAATTTATCAAAACACCATTTTGTGTCCATTTTGTATAAATTCTTATTGATAAGTCAATATCAAAACACCATTTTGTGTCCATTTTGTATAAATTCTTATTGATAAGTCAATCAGTAAGTGCTCTTTAAGAAACAATACTAACATTCAGAGGTGTAAGTATACAACCAGTCACTTGTGATGAGGTCCACACTGCAACTGGTTAACATATGATAAGTAGCTGTGCAATATGCCAGATGTGCATGTAAAATGCATAAAAGAAGACATAAGGAAAACCAGCTTACCAAGCCCAATTAAATACATGCAGACCTGCTTTTTCTCACCTCTTTTTTGTTTCATGCCCTATAAATATATCTTGAACACATTTTGAAAAATGCATCTTACAATGTTTTGACCCTGGTGTACTAACGTAGGTTATGGTCTACTGAAAATGGTGCCCTGCAGGTATTGTCTTAGATATATAATATACTGAAAGTAATCCAAAATTTTTTTTTGTCTATTACAGTGTATATTAGCAGTACAATATGAACTGGAGTATAACCATACATTAACACATTAAAACCTACTGTCTAACACATAATTTGCACATGGACCTCAAATGTAACCTTGGCATATGGATTTTAAAATAGAAACATGTGATCACTTTAAAAGACATTTGTCCAAATATTTTTCAAAGAAACGATAGTCAAAAGTAGGAAGTGCAGTGCCAATTGGCAAGAAAACATAGGAGACTTATATGATGGATAATTGTATCTTGTTGTTAAACCATACTCCTTCAAAATAACATTATGTGGGGCTGATGGATCTCTAACATCCAATAGAAAACAGGATTACACATTTTTGGGCTGGGAAACTCCACTATCCAATGGACAAAAGGATAACATCTTGTTGAGTTGAGGGGTCTGTAATATACATTGGATATAAGGATAACATCTTGTTGAGTTGAGGGACCTTTAATATAAATTGGATACAAGGATAACATCTTGTTGAGTTGAGGGACCTCTAATATACATTGGATATAAGGATAACATCTTGTTGAGTTGAGGGACCTTTAATATACATTGGATATAAGGATAACATCTTAATGAGTTGAGGGACCTCTAATATACATTGGATATAAGTTTAAGGATAACATCTTGTTGAGTTGAGGGGTCTCTTATATACATGTACATTGGATATAAAGATAACATCTTGTTGAGTTGAGGGGTCTCTAATATACATTGGATATAAGAATAACATCTTAATGAGTTAAGGGATCTCTAATATACATTGGTTACAAGGATAACATCTTGTTGAGTTGAGGGGTCTCTTATATTCATTGGATATAACAATAACATCTTGTTGAGTTGAGGGGTCTCTTATATACATTGGATATAAGGATAACATCTTGTTGAGTTGAGGGATCTCTAATCTACATTGGATACAAGGCTAACATCTTGTTTAGTTGAGGGACCTCTAATATACATTGGATACAAAGCTAACATCTTGTTGAGTTGTGGGACCTCTAATATACATTGGATACAAAGCTAACATCTTGTTGAGTTGTGGGACCTCTAATATACATTGGATTTAATGATAACATCTTGTTGAGTTGAGGGACCTCTAATATACATTGGATATAAGGATTACATCTTGTTTGGCTAGTGCTCTCCTACATTCAATGAACAACAATTGAAATATATCTAAACCCAGCGTGGATTTATTAAAATTACTTTAATTAATTTATTTATTTTTTGCAAATACTTCCAGTTTTATTGCCTCAAGTTCTGGTTTTTCATTGGGGGGTTTAAGCCTACAAACAATTCTTCACCTCAAAGTCATCCACTATTTTGCATCACAAACATGATTTTTTCACTTCAATTTTCACAACAAACTAGATCTTGAATAACATTAGGATATCTTTTCTAGTTTCTCACACAGAATCCTTGGAATTTAAATTCAAAACTGGGTTTTTTCCCCCCTTTTAAGACTGGTTCCGACTGCTAAACTGGCTAAACTACAATTCAGCGAGAAATCCCACGAGCGCCTGCCACCATGCTAAAAGTTGTTGTCTTTGGTACATGTCTATTTATATATTTAATACATACATGTGGTGTCATCATCCAATATTTGCTTTGTAATAAACTTTTATAATATATAATGCTCATCACAGAAATGATATTATTCTATGGAGCAGGACGATGGGTTTGTCAACACAGTTAAAGGCTAATCCACTGATAAAAGTATTAGGTGCTAAAAGGTTTGCAGAATCTGCTGTATGTTCAAAGGTCTATAGTAGGTCACCATACAACTGTAATGGAACAAGGCAGACACCACGATTTTTACCCTCCTGTTGCACTGCATAATCCTGATCCCATTCAGACAGCCATCATATTGAACTTTGAGAAGTGAGTACCCTATTCTGTCTCTGACCTCAGCGGGTCCAGTCCTTACAAAAGAAGTAAGGTACCCTTATTTTTTATTTGTGATAGTTTGCTGATGGGGTATTGTTCCTACAAATGGAGTATCCTATTTTACTTGCAATAATTACCTTAGAGGGGGTCTAGTTTTTACAAAGGGGGTACCCTATTTTGTGATAATTAGATCTGGTAGCTTAAATCAGTCTTTACAAAGGGGTACTCGGTTTGATAATCTAATGATAATTAAGGGTTCTACCATAGTCACAGGTAACCACAGGCCAAACACTTATGAAAGCTTGGTAGATTTTTGTCAAACCAATTACAACCCATGTTGACCTTTGACCCCCGTCAGTGTACAACTACACCTCAAGACAAGCTCTATACAGTCGTTATTCACATTCCCCATTTTGAATGGATACAGCTTAATTTTCTTATTCCACAGAAATACATTGTGGTGATTTCCATGAAATCTTATTGAATTAACTGGTCTTAATCATATTGCATTCATCGGGTCTAGAAATAATCACGTTAATATCAAATCATATCCGTTCATTGCCTCTTGAACTAATTTTCTGCAGACGTTGCCTTAATAAAGTTCACATTATTGAAAAATATGTACACTAACAAATATTCTGAGCATCCACAGGAACTTCTGATATCCGCAGAACATTGCCTGGGCACATTTTGAACCTACTGTGTAGGTAGGTTCCTTGGATCCATGCAATCATAAGCGGAAGTAACTGTCTGAAATTTGATGTGTGGTGTGACGACATGACAGGTAATTGTTTTAATGACCCGACACCAACGAGGCGGCACACTTTCCTACAGCAGTAATAATGAGAAAATTATCCAAATTGCCTCACTCTGCATATCAAACTATCAAACTGCAGCAGAAATGGGAATCATAATTTTCAAGGCTGCATGCGCGCAGAAGCCGCAGCAAACCTTACAGGTAAATATGACAACAGACATGGCTATATAAGGCAGCAATACTTGTCAAAACAAGGCAAACTATCACACATCAGTGTAATTAAATATTCAAAAGAATAAAACAAAACAACTCCTGTCATGAAAAAGAAATTCTTAATTCAATTACTTTCATTAGAAAACAATTCTGACTGCATGGCATCTTTACATGAAGGACAACAGAGCAGTACTATTAACCCATTCCCCCCTAAAGTCACATTTGAACCTTACCAAATCAAAGACTGGGCAAGGTTCAAAGGTTACTTTAGGGGTGAATGGGTTAATAGTCCTGCTCTGTTGTCATTCATGTAAAGATGCCATGCAGTCAGAATTGTTTTCTAATGAAAGTAATTGAATTAAGAAGTCCAGTTTAAATATGTAGGGGTGAATGTACGTTGCAAGCCATTATTTAGAGACCAAAGGCAGTTTTATACAGGTCGCATGTAAAAACATTTCTGGCGAATTTTTATTCTACATTGAATACTAAATACTAGTGGAGTTGTACAATCCCCCCCAACACCAACTCATCACAACCGCATCACAGAGGACAAAATGACTTGACTAAAGCTGTGGTTCAGAACCACAACAGACATTAATAACTCTGATAACAGGTGACAATTTAATCACAAGTCATCATGCAAGGTCACTTGTACCTCACACCTGATATATGTGGTGGTCAATGTCTACCTCTCCAACGATTCATTGATAGGTAGCTGACGAGATGACCGTTAGCTATGTCAATGAGGTAGATATCACATGGAAATACAGCTGATCATTGACCCATGTGTATGGAAATCAAATTTTGCATCAATCCATTTATCATTTCTCAGATCAAAGCTCAAGGGAGATAATTAGGTCAAACCCCACCCTTCGCAGTATCATTCTTTACATCATATACAGGATGTACGTATCTCAAAATCAAGGAGAATCTATGGTTGTTTGTCATATGAAACAGTTCATTTGTTAATTTGAGTTAATGAGAAGACTCATTGGACATGGCAGCCCCCAACAAGACTTGACAGTGGTGGCCGTTACCAGCAGGTGGGCAATCTCAGCTATCACAGAGAGATGGACGATCAAGAACCCTGGAGACAGCAAGGGCAGGCTGTAACCATTACTCCTTAAAGTGGTAAAGACAGAATGAATTATGCAAGAGGAGATGATGTGTGTGATGCTCCTGCAGAACAAGTGTCTGTCACTGTTTACATCCTCGTAAGACATATCCATCTACAGGAACCTTTATTCATGAAAAGTTTAGCCTTCATGGTTAGTGGTTAGCGATTTTATTCATGAATGTGAACAACAATGCCAACCAAATCTTTCTAACAGGTTATCTATATATATACCCTTGACTCGATACTCGGTTGTAATAAGTAATCCTACACCCCAAAGGGACATATCAATCCACAGTGCTCATCTTGACCAGATAAAAAGGGTTCAAGGTCATAGAGACCGACATCAAATAAAAAGAATCTGTGACCTAGATGTGTATACATCGATTACTCTCCATTCAAACCAAAACATTTAATATCCAGCCGATCTATGCATACCAATACTGCCAATACAGTCTGCAATCAAAGCAAAAGGCAAGCGTACCCCTTGAGGAACGACAACTTTTCCATCGATTTAGTCTGAATAATAACTGACCGAGCTGCACTGAAATTCCAATATTACACATGTCACAGGGGAACTAACTTATATCTCCTTTACATTTTGAGACGTTATCATCATAAATTCATATCTGAGGAAAGAACCCAAACCACAATTAATAATATGCCCATCACTTTTTTGGCCCTGTCTTTTAACTGGAAGTACATATTTTAATAAAAATACCAACAATATAACTCAAACGTTTTGTCTGGGCAAGCAGAAAGGTGGTTTTAATTTTGAATTCCGCTACTGAGTCCTTCAACATTGGAAACAAGAGGCCCAAGGGCCTTATAGCAGTTACCTGAGTTATATCATAGGTACTTGTCGCTTTATTTTATTGTTTAGATGTGATGTGGAAATCAGCATGTAAACTAAGTGAAATACAATACTTGTCATATCATCAAAGGATAAGAATTTTAAAATATTGATAAATGTTCCCTTTAGGGCCCCGCCCTAGCCCCTGGGTATGGGGCAGGAATTCCAATTTTATCAACACTAAAGAAGTCAATGTGGTTTCAATTTCGACTTCCAGTAATGACCTCGACCTGAAACAGCTGCAAAATGTTGCTTACTGACATACGGCAAGTAAGCAAGGCGAACGCTAAATGGATGCTCCACCAATTGAGCCACCTAGTCGCCGATGATCAACCCAGTCAAGTTCCGCTACATTCCTTCCTCCCTTTTCTAAGTCTTGCCCCCAAAGACACAACTATTTACAACCCCAGTTTGGGTCTCCCCTTGCTAAGCGTACTCCAAATGCTTGAAAAAAGGGTTGGCAAACTGGCCAATTTTGTTACAGGAGAAAAGGGAAATGTTATGGCCAGACCGGGGGATAACCAATGAAGAAGTAATGATCTGAACAAGACAATGTCAATAGGTTGACTAAACCAGACTATGACTATAATTTACCAAATTTGACCAAGTAAGTGCCGCACCCTTTGAGGTGCCCAGGTCTTTCTGATTCCAGCGTCTCATCATTTCACCATAATTTATTTAGATTTTTTGGAAGTTCTGTTATCATTTTAATTTTTCATTTAAGCATCGAGGATACTTTTTTATTATTTTTTCCCGTATGATTTCACGTAAGATGTATCACCCATGTGACACTTATAAAGGCGGTAAACATGAAGCCAAGATGCTGATGTTGAATCACTTTCTCTCAGATATTCAAAAAAAATCTTGAAACTATGATAAATACGAAACTAAAGTCTTTTCATTTCAATGAAATTTACAAAAGTTGTCTTTAGTTTTCTTTTAGATCAGCAGATTATCCTTACTAAAATGACTAGTTTTAGACGCTTTTCTTCTATGATTGTGAACAGTATTTCAAATCTTTTATTTAAACATCGTCCTTATGAGAAGGCCAAACATAATCACACAAAAAATCAAGCAAAGAAACCATTTTTAGAATATAAGGTTTAGGTTTAATTCTAATTTAATTCTTCATGTTAACGTGAAACATGAAGACTGTAACATCTCGGCATGAACAGTATCGACAATACTGGAAGTTCTACCATTATGGAATACATTATGTAATACTCTATGCCAAAACAATTCTGATGATTTCACTTTTAGTTCATAGCCCCTGAGAGTGTAATTTCCTGATATTCACCGAAAAAAATGAGTGGGTTTTTTTCATTTCTTTCCAACAAATGATGTAAAAGTCTACATACCGAGTGAAAATACTCATTCTCACTGGCGGCCAGGCTAAATTGTGACAAGATCAAAATTTATAGCATGGTGTCATGATATTTTCTTCCTTGTGTTTGCAAAATAACTGCTGTGCCTGTGATAAATTTCCTTCACCCACTAGTACGAGATAAAGTGAAATCCTCATGTAACATGACCTTATTGCACTTGCTTTAGTATATAACTTGCCCTTATTGCACTTACTTTAATATATAACTTGCCCTTATTGCACTTACTTTAATATATAACTTGACCTTATTGCACTTACTTTAATATATAACTTGACCTTATTGCACTTACTTTAATACATATCTTGCCCTTATTGCACTTGCTTTAATATATAACTTGACCTTATTGGACTTACTTTAATGTATGACTTGCCCTTATTGCAATTGCTGTAATATATAACTTGCCCTTAGTCCACTTACTTTAATATACAACTTGCCCTTATTGAGCTTGCTTTAATATATAAGTTGACCTTATTGCACTGGCTTTAATATATAACCTGACCTTATTGCACTGGCTTTAATATATAACATGCCCTTATTGCACTTAGTTTAATATATAACTTAACCTTATTGCACTTATTTTAATGTATAACTTGACCTTATCGCACTTGCTTTAATATATACCTTGACCTTATTGCATTTGCTTTAATATATACCTTGATCTAATTGCACTTACTTAAATGTATAACTTGCCCCTATTGCACTTGCTTTGATATATAACTTGACCTAATTGCACGGGCTTTAATATATAACCTGACATTAACTTATTGCACTTGCATTGCTATATGTATAACTTGCACTTTTTGCACTTACTTTAATCCATATCTTGCCCTTATTTCACTTGCTTTAATATATATCTTGCCCATATTGCCCTTGCTTTAATATATATCTTGCCCATATTGCCCTTGCTTTAATATATAACGTGCCCTTATTGCACTTAGTTTAATATATAACTTCAAGTTATTGCACTTACTTAAATATATAACTTGACTTTATTGCACTTACTTAAATGTATAACTTGCCCCTATTGCACTTGCTTTAATGTATAACTTGCCCCTATTGCACTTGCTTTAATATATCTTCTCTTGCCTTCTTCGGAGTCTAGCGTTTCCAATTCATAGTCTTTTATAGCTTCTCCATGGATATGAGGAGTCTAGTCGCTTCTCTGCTACTTTCAGAGTCTAGCTGCTTCTCTTGTTTTCTTTGGAGTCTAGCTCGCCCTCTTTATCAAGCTTCTCTGTGACTTTGCAGCGTCTAGCTTCCGTTAAATCTTTATCAAGCTTCTATGGGACTTCGTAGAGTCTAGCTTCCGTTAAAATATTTTGAGAATAATTTGTTACTATTAGTAGGTTATAGAGTGAGTAGCCCCTGATACGCCAAATGTTTACAGTAGGTTTTAGTACTTGTTCTTTGCTTGCACGTTCATATCTGTGTCTTAACTCAAGTAATAAACAGGTTAACTCTTTCATTGTGTGAAGTTATGTATAAATATATAATTTGCCCTTATTGCACTTGCGTTAATATATAACGTGACCTTATTGCACTGGCTTTAATATATAACTTGACCTTGTTGCACTTGCTTTAATGTATAACTTACCCTTATTGCACTTGCTTTGATATATAACTTGACCTAATTGCACGGGCTTTAATATATAACTAGACCTTAACTTATTGCACTTGCATTGCTATATGTATAACTTGCACTTTTTGCACTTACTTTAATCCATATCTTGCCCTTATTGCACTTGCTTTAATATATAACTTGACCTTATTGCACTTACTTTAATGTATAACTTGCCCTTATTGCACTTGCTTTAATATATAACTTGACCTAATTGCACTTACTTTAATATATAACTTGACATTAACTTATTGCACTTGCATTGGTATATGTATAACTTGCACTTTTTGCACTTACTTTAAGTACATATTCATCTCAATATATCTTCCTTCCACTTTTGAGTTCTATTCTGGTTTAACTGTAGAACTATCACATTAACTATTATTCTTGGTTTTCATTTTAGTCACCAAATACTTTAGTTTACTAGATAATTAGGGTTATGTTTGGGATGGTCCGTTAATATTGCTACTCATAGAAAACTCTAACTCTGCTAGAGGAGAGGTAAATTCTGTCAATAGATCTAATGAGGGCACAGTTCACATGAGCTTTCATAGTCATTTTAGGAACATATGTTGCAATTTCAAACAATTTGCCGCAAACGATACCACTTGAACGAGCTACAGAATGATCACGAATTGCAAGAGTACAAACAATTCAATTTTCTTGTTGCAGGAAAAAGGGGCAATCAACCATGTATCAGCATAAGCTTATAACTGGCAGTTACATAACTAAAGTTAAAAGCAATTAACTTTCTCAAAATATTAGAGCTTTCGTAGAAACATCAACAAATGACAGATATCAAGATTTTAAATAATTGTATTTAGATGCTCAATCTGATAAAAGAGTTATATAAAAATACTATACAGATACAAACTAAAAAGTTACTCTTTTTCCAAGGTTTCAGGCTTAACCCTTTGTCAGGGATTAAATGTCACCTGATCATGACCTCTTAGGTCCTTTAATTACAGTCCTTAGCCCTTTGTCAGGGATTAAATGTCACCTGATCATGACATCTTAGGTCCTTTTATTACAGTCCTTTTTCTTCAGAGGTCCCGTGACATTTGATCCCTGACGGAGGGCTTAGCCCGAAAGCTTGGGAAAAGAGTACCTTTTTAGTTTCTTAGTGTTATTGCGTTCCCTATAGGAACATGTGTTTATAGACAATTAGTAATACTGATATGTCTGTATACAGCACAAGACAAACCATCTACCTACGGTATTAGCAATCTATATAATCCATGTATAGTTGGTGCAGCACTTGTACTTGAAAACTATATGCTCAGGGAAATAAATTATCACAGATAAGGATGTTGAAAAAGCCCAGACCATGAAGTCAATGTTATGTTCATCACCACACAGAAGGAAAATCAACCTTTTATTGACAGCACTCAATAATTTGTGCAATCAGAAAATCTGAAGCTTGGTGGTTTCTCAGCCAGTAGACATGGTCTCTCAAGACTTACCAATTCTTCAGACCACTTTTGATTCTGTATTATGATACAGGAGCAGGTCAGTTTGACAGAAATGTCAAAAATCATTAGGTGGACGGCCTTGTTCAGAGATCAGCCAACACTACCACAAGTCCCTGACAAATTGTCCCGAGTGTAAGCATGATCAATATGTTAGAGTAGGGTTAGAATTATACAAAGACAGAAGTCTGACAGACCTATAACATCTCATTGATGACACTAAGTAGCAGTCATCATAAGGCAATCTTCATCTTTCATTCTATATTTACATGTTACATTGAGGCACGGTAGCTATAGTCTAGTGGTAGGACGCCAGGCTCGTGACCGAAGGGTTGCGGGTTCGAGTCATGGCACGGCACTGTGTTGTATCCTTGAGCAAGATACTTTATTCCGCTTGTTCCAATCTATTTAGCTGTAAAAATGAGTACGTGGTTGGGCAGCGCTAGAATTGTTGAATGCTAGCTGTTAGCGCGGAAATGGCAGCTCCAGCTGTATGCTCCCCAGGGAGCTGAGAAAGATATTGGCTGGTTGCAAAGGCCCTAAAACCAGGGATAATAATTTGTGAACCGCTTTGAGACAACCTACGAACTAGGTTGTGATAAAGCGGTATATAAGAACGTCAAATTCTTATTAAATATTATCATTCTAGACATAAGAGCAATGACTGTAATGACATCAAACTTCAGAACTTGTAAAATTTGACAAAATACAATGTAGCTACTGCAAAGCATCTTGTACAGGGTTCAAGAACCAGGACTTGAGCTCTGTGCAAAAGGTTGACAAAAAAAATATTAACGTATAAACTTTATTTATTTTACAACAATTATGAAACCATTTTTTGTTTGCACAGATGTTAGAGCTAAGAGGATCTTACTTTGGGAGGAAACCGGGTACCTGGATCAGGCAGGTAATCAACACCCCATACTTTTTCACATCCAATCGAGGAATCTAACCCTGGCCACCTTGGTGAAAGGCAAGTGCATTATCCACTGTGCAGCCCCACCACCATCAAAGGTTGTCTTGACTAGATACATGTTAAATTCAGTGTTTTTTCTACCTAAATTGTGTTGCAGCCTGTTCCTACATAAACTGTGATAAATTCGGAAAACAGCAATCTTTTTAATGGAACTAGGAAGATATTCCTCATTTTTCTTCTCTCTTTTTTTCTGAAAATAAAGCACCATTTTGCTGGGGAAAGCAGTCTGTATTCAGATGTAAAACTAAGTAAAAATTATCACTGTTGAACCACCTCAAACAGTCTCCCCCTCCCACCGAGTATAATTTAGCCAGATACAGCACTACCCTTAACTGAGAATGATTCATATGTCCACATTTTCAAATCCGATTAGAATTCTGTCACTAGCTGTAGAGTGATCACACACAGAACTAAACTTCCTATGTCTGTTCCATCTCGTTTAGGTGATAAATCCCTAAATTGAAGAGGAAATTTGATGAATTGTCTCCTTAAAATTCCATTCATAATCTCATCTGTTTCCCATGTCTTTACCAGCAACTGGCGCTACGGACACTTGGTACATTACAGGCCCTTCGTAAAACATGACTGGGGAGGCACAATGTGATGGAATGGCCACAGATGCCACCACAGCACATTACAAGCCTGTCGTAAGGCATGACTGAGGAGGCACAATGTGATGGGATGGCCACAGATGTCACCACAGCACATTACAAGACTGTCGTAAGACATGACTGAGGAGGCACAATGTTATGGAATGGCCACAGATGTCACCACAGCACAGTACAACACCATCGTAAGACATGACTGAGGAGGCACAATGTCATGGAATGGCAACAGATGCCATCACACCACATTACAAGACCATCGTAAGACATGACTGAGAAGGCACAATGTGATGGAATGGCCCCAGATGTCCCCACAGCACATTACAAGCCTGTCGTAAGACATGACTGAGGAGGCACAATGTTATGGAATGGCCACAGATGTCACCACAGCAAATTACAAGCCTGTCGTAAGACATGACTGAGGAGGCACAATGTCATGGAATGGCAACAGATGCCATCACACCACATTACAAGACCATCGTAAGACATGACTGAGAAGGCACAATGTGATGGAATGGCCAGAGATGTCACCACAGCACATTACAAGCCTGTCGTAAGACATGACTGAGGAGGCAAAATGTGATGGAATGGCCTCGGATGCCACCATACCACATTACAAGCCTGTCGTTAGACATGACTGAGGAGGCACAATGTGATGGGATGGCCACAGATGTCACCACAGCACATTACAAGCCTGTCGTAAGACATGACTGAGGAGGCAAAATGTGATGGAATGGCCACAGATGTCACCACAGCACAGTACAACACCATCGTAAGACATGACTGAGGAGGCACAATGTGATGGAATGGACTCGGATGCCACCACACCACATTACAAGCCTGTCGTCAGACATGACTGAGGAGGCAAAATGTGATGGAATGGCCACAGATGCCACGACACCACATTACAAACCTGTCGTAAGACATGACTGAGGAGGCACCATGTGATGGAATGGCCACAGATGTCACCACAGCAAATTACAAGCCTGTCGTAAGACATGACTGAGGAGGCACCATGTGATGGAATGGCCACAGATGTCACCACAGCAAATTACAAGCCTGTCGTAAGACATGACTGAGGAGGCACCATGTGATGGAATGGCCACAGATGTCACCACAGCACATTACAAGACTGTCGTAAGACATGACTGAGGAGGCAAAATGTGATGGAATGGCCACGGATGCCACCACACCACATTACAAGCCTGTCGTAAGATATGACTGAGGAGGCACAATGTGATGGAATGGCCTCGGATGCCACCACACCTCATTACAAGCCTGTCGTTAGACATGACTGAGGAGGCACAATGTGATGGGATGGCCACAGATGTCACCACAGCACATTACAAGCCTGTCGTAAGACATGACTGAGGAGGCACAATGTGATGGAATGGCCACAGATGTCACCACAGCACATTACAACACCATCGTAAGACATGACTGAGGAGGCACAATGTGATGGAATGGCCTCGGATGCCCCCACCCCACATTACAAGCCTGTCGTAAGACATGACTGAGGAGGCACAATGTGATGGAATGGCCACAGATGCCATCACACCACATTACAAGACCATCGTAAGACATGACTGAGAAGGCACAATGTGATGGAATGGCCACAGATGTCACCACAGCACATTACAAGCCTGTCGTAAGACATGACTGAGGAGGCACAATGTGATGTAATTGCCACATATGCACACCCTATACCATGATGAACACTTGTGTAAAGTTTCATTAATTTCTGTCCAATGGTTTTTGAGAAATGTGTCGGACAAATTTTAAGGCGGAATAAGAAGAAGAAGAGGAAGAAGAAGAAGAAGAAGAAGAAGAAGAAGAAGAAGAAAAAGAAGAAACGGAGCAAGAACAATATGTTCCCACAATTTGTTTGGGGGACATAAACACACTTTCAGCATGATGGATGGAACACCATTATAGACAGATGCCCATTTTAATAACAAATGTTCACCATGAGGAATGCCAACCATTATAGATTGATGCCTTGCATTAAAAAGACATGTTCACCATGAGGAATGCTAACCATTATAGATTGATGCCTACCATTAAAAATAAACGTTCACCATGAGGAATGCCAACCATTAAAGATTGATGCCTACCATTAAAATGAAACGTTCACAATGAGTAATGCCAACCATTATAGATTGATGCCTACCATTAAAATGACATGTTCACCATGAGTAATGCCAACCATTATAGACTGATACCTACCATTAAAACGACATGTTCACCATGAGTAATGCCAACCATTATAAATTGATGCCTACCATTAACACGACATGTTCACCATGAGTAATGCCAACCATTATAGATCGATGCCTACCATTAAAATGACATGCTCACCAAGAGTAATGCCAACCATTATAGAAGAATGATTTGATATGTAATGATAAATTATAGTTTATATATAACTGTGTAAGCCTTCCATCGCCTTGGCTGCTGTAGTTGTAGATGTGATAGTTTTGTTGTTATATATATATGTTTGCAATATTAAGTGTTATAGGATATAAGGCTTTTTCCCTTATGTTCATTTTTGTAATTCCTTCTTTTACCTGGTTATGGAATGTGTTCTTCTTCGAAGAGCGATAGTGTTTACCTATGCAAATTAGATGTCTTACCATATAAGGTATCGTAGTATATGTTAATCAGTCCATAGTAACTTTTGACCAATCAGCGATTACGTCTTAGAGGGGTGTTAATATTGCCAGCTTCAGTTTCATTCCTCGTAGTGCTGGCAGATTATACTTGTTTGTTTTGGCTTATTCGTCGCTTCTCTGGATTCCTCCAGAGTCTAGTGACTTCTCTTGCCTTCTTCGGAGTCTGGCGTTTCCAATTCATAGTCTTTTATAGCTTCTCCATGGATATTAGGAGTCTAGTCGCTTCTCTGGAGTCGTTCAGAGTCTAGCTGCTTCTCTTGTTTTCTTTGGAGTCTAGCTCGCGTTCTTTATCAAGTTTCTCTGCGTTATAGCTTCTCCATGGAAATTAGGAGTCTAGTCGCTTCTCTGGAGTCGTTCAGAGTCTAGCTGCTTCTCTTGTTTTCTTTGGAGTCTAGCTCGCGTTCTTTATCAAGTTTCTCTGCGTTATAGCTTCTCCATGGAAATTAGGAGTCTAGTCGCTTCTCTGGAGTCGTTCAGAGTCTAGCTGCTTCTCTTGTTTTCTTTGGAGTCTAGCTCGCGCTCTTTATCAAGTTTCTCTGTGACTTCGCAGAGTCTAGCTTCCTTTAAAATCTTTTGAAAAGAATTTGTTACTATTAGTAGGTTTGTTAAAGAGTGAGTAGCCCCTGATACGCCAAATGTTTGCAGTAGGTTTTAGTACTTGTTCTTTGCTTGCACATACATATCTGTGTCTTAACTCAAGTAATAAACAGGTTAACTCTTTCATTGTGTGAAGTTATGTATAAATTGATACCTATCATTAAAACGACATGTTCACCATAAGTAATGCCAACCATTATAGATTGATGCCTACCAATAAAACGACATGTTCACCATGAGTAAATATGCCAACCATTATAGATTGATGCCTACCATTAAAACGACATGCTCACCATGAGTAATGCCAACCATTATAGATTGATGCCTACCATTAAAATGACATGTTCACCATGAGGAATGCCAATAATTAAAGATTGATCCCCATAATTAAGACAGATGCCAACTTCCTTGTTACATGCATATATATATATAGATGTCCGCCATTTTAGATTCCAACTATTACAGATAGATGCCTATCGTAATGGACACATGCCCACCATTACTTATAGACACAGTAAATCCACTATACTCCATCACTTACATTGTGAAAGATATATTCATAAAAGGTTCAAGATCAATATATCTCAGTGAACATTTTGTCACAAGAGACCTATGTCTACTAGTTTTCCATTCACAAATTTAAACCCTCGCAAATAAGTCATTTGAAACACTTTTGCAACAATGTAATGAAAAACTTAATTGAATAACAGTTAATCACCATTGTACATGGACTTACCCAGTATATCACAATATGTTCTGTTGTGCAAGTCCTGTAGCGAGAGTGGTAAATTCACATCTTACTTGTGTAGTTTTTTTTAAATTAATCAATAAACAATTTTGTTGATTTCCTACATATAATAAAGACCAGAACCAAAACTAAACTGCAAGCAACAGATAGCGCCTGATTTTCATGTGAAAATATAGCCCTTTATCATTGATCTCCATTTATTAGATGTGTCAAAATAATTTATCTTCTCATGAAATCAGATTTTAAATTTCATTTCCCCTGATAAAACCTGAGTTTTTCACGCATCATTCACTGTGACATGAACACACATTTTTATAATCTACATTTTTAAATGAAGTAATAGTAACAAAACTAAATCTCTGTAAATGTTAATTTGAAATTAAAATTGTAAGTACTAAACCATCCTACCCAAAATCTACATGATCATTGCAAGTCTGATATACTGTATATATATATAGAATAAAGAGGTTAAGTGGCAGATCCAGAGACCAATCTGGGGAATTTCGAAAGTCTTTGATGGAGGGATTCTAAAAGGAAAATATAACATGCAATTTCTTAAAAAAAATCCATGATGGGGGATGGGGCAAAGAGGGGGGCAAGGGGGTGGTTGGTTAGTACTGCAAGCCTAAAATGAACTCCAGATCTACCACTTTAAACAAGATACAAGGTTTTGTAGTGAATTTGTCCTACCTATTCTGTAGCATGTAATGACCTGTGTGCAGGATCTGCTCTGTGGTGCCCATCTGTCAGTAAAGAGATACACGTATACAATGCATACATTCAAACAATGCGTACAGAGTGATATATTCTGATATCTGAGTAAATAAATTTATCTGCATTAGAATAATTTTATCTGTGTCAAGAACTTTTCATTATCTATTCTACTGGATAACCAAGCGAATGAGTTCTCCCACCTGTAGTATGCGCCACAGGTAGACCGCAACATTCATGTGACACAGGTAATCTTCGGTTTACATTAAAACCTGTATTCAGTTTAAACAGTCAGTACTCTATAATGAATATCACTGTATTGACCCACTACCCTGTATAGACTTTAATTTCCAATTGTATATATATACATATATCTCATCTGACGTTTACTTTTCACGCTACCTGTCGACATGATTTCACCACTCACAAACAGATAGCCACTAATTCCTATTGTTAGGCCTATATGTAAATACACGTTTATGTGGCCAAGGGTCTAGTTATGACGTCAATCAGTTTATAAATATACATTCAAAGTTGAGAAATCAGGCTCATTTTAAATCCATCGTTTAAAAGAGATTCGGAAAAATAAAGGTGATTAGAATTTTTTCGTAAGTATAGTTGTGTTACCTTTTGAGAGCTAAGGTACTTGACAACCCTGTGAAGTGTTCTAATCATGACATATTCCTTCACAAAGGGAAACATAGGATTTATATAAATCAATTATTCTCAAGTTTAAATTAACAAGAGGCCCAAGGGCCTTAGTCATACATGCCATAATTTTCCAGTGCAAAATAGTGAGATATGTGATTATTTTTAGTGAGATTTGGTCAAAAATAGTGATATTTTATCTCTGAATTCATGAGGAATTTGTGAGACATTTAAAATATAAATTATAAAGCATATAACATACCCTAGTATTGAATTATTTGTGTTATTCTGAAGCCTCTTATTACTTTGCTAGAGCCAAAATTGAAGATTTATTGATATTTTAAAGGATTTTAGGAAGGTTTACACGTGACATACGGTCCAGATAAAGCTATCAAACATTTAAAAGTAAATAAATCACATCAAAGGCAAAAAATGAGAGTAATTAAAAAAATAAGAAATTCGAGAGGGATGTCCTTGTTAACCCAGGTTAGAAAAAAATATATCTCAAAACATTGGGAAAATTTAATATTAATTGGTTGGAAAAAAATAACAAATAACTACTATTTTTATATATCCAATTCTTAAGAAACTTGTTTTCTTCTATTTATGTTATTTTCATTAACCCTCAATCCCATCCCGACGGCAAGAGAATGAATTCCGGACCCAATGTCAGTGCCGGTTCAATTTTATAGTCACCTCCAACATTTCCGTTTCAGTAAACCATGTTTTTGATTGTAATGAATTAACAGCTCTTAAGTTGCTGTTTAATGTTAATATCAACTGTCATCACACATTAATTAGCAACTAGCCCCCACTTGATGTGGGGTCACTGATTTAATTGCTTAACAGTTCACACATCGGTGAGCAAGTCAACAAGCCATGCCCTTATTAGTGATCACCTGAGTTATATCATAGGTACTGGTAGATTTATTTTATTGTTTAGATCAGCATGTAAACTAAGTGAAATACAATACTTGTCATGTCATCAAAGGATAAGAATTTTAAAATATTGGTAAATGTTCCCTTTGGGGCCCCGCCCTGGCCCCTAGGGTTGGAGTATTTTAAAATTTTACATTTTAAAACTATCTTCCTTCAAGGATAATTCTCACAAAGTAAGAATAATTTCCTACAGAAAATTGTCAAAATGTACCCAAATTTGATTGATTGGGGGTCTTGAAATTTACAATTTAAATAAAGCCCCTGATATCTTTCCATCCATGCAGAGAAAATGACTGTGGTACCTCTGAGTCTGGAGAAGAAGATTTTTGAAATATTGGTTAATTTTCCCTTTGGTGCCCCCGGCCTGGTCCCTAGGGTTGGGGTAGGAATCCCAATTTTGTAGCCTCATCTACCAAGGATGATTTTGACAAAGTTTGAAAAAATTCCGTCTACTGGTTCTTGAGAAGAGGTTGAAAATGTGAAAGGTCTACGCACGACGCATGATGCACGACAGACGACGCACAACGACGAACGGAAAGTGATTGGAATATAGGTCACTTGAGCAAAGCTCAGGTGACCTAAAAATACCATGAAATCTTTACTCTCATTCTATAACTCTTTATAAAAAATATTTATTTCTAATAACTCCTCTACAAACAAAACTAAAATTACTTTGTATAGAAAAGGAGCCTATTAAAGGTCTGAGAGAAACAGCTATTACTATTTGTCTAGTCAATGCAACAGATAATTCATTACATGAGATTAATGTACATTTTACATGACCTAGCTTTCAACCTTGGCCTTCTTCCTTCAATCTCAGCAATAAGCAACCCTAACCCAATTTCTTCAGTCACTGCAATCAACAACCTTGACCTTTTTTTCTTTCTCTGCAATCAATAACCTTGACTTAATTTATTTCTTTAGTCTCTGTAATCAACAACCCTGACCTCATTTCTTCAGTCTCTGCAAACAACAACCTTGACCTAACTTCAACAGTCTCTGCAAACAACAGCATTGACCTAACTTCTTCAGTCTCTGCAATCAACAACCTTGACCTAACTTCTTCAGTCTCTGCAATCAACAACCTTGACCTTTTACCTTCAGTCTCTGCATTCAAACTGTGTCTTTCTGATATTATTGAAAGGACACCACTGTCCTATGTTTGGTGCTATTCACTGTTTAATACTTCTGTTTGTTCACAGGTACTGATGAAAATAGGTTTCCATTTGAACAGCTTGACCTTGCGACCCTATAACCTTTGACCTAACTCTTCATAGTTCTTTGTTCCATAATTGTAAACACCTGTGACAAACTATCTAAGGACTTTTACATTGATCAGTTAGAGGTAAGTAGGGGGACTTCATCACCACCTACTCAGGAGTGGGTACCAATAACAGGGGTTTTGAAGGGTTTCGTTTGGTCTACTATAGTTTCACCTCCATCGCAGAACTATGTAGTCATTTTAGATGGTGATCTAGAACATATCCAGAGGTCATCACTGTGATGACCAGAGGTCAAGTTTCTTGTGGTGGAGATATGAAATGGTCCCATACACGTGACAGTGTGCCACTTTACAGTTGGATCTAAGGTTACCCCTCCAGAGGCCATTACTCACAAAACAGAAATTGAATAGGATTTAACTATAAGTAACAGTGTCATGTTTTACCAAAGTAGTGGTGTGAAATATGTGACAAAGACTCTGTTATAAGTGAAAATACCCAACCTATCAACACAGTGATCAAAGAACATGTCAGAGTCACGAGGATGTTAAAGGTAACATAATATAGAAAAGGTCAGCACACCGGGAGCTGCAAGTGAAATGAGATATCTAATTTTAGATTCTGTTCTATTTTAAATTCACCATTATACAAATCTATGACGACATTCCTTTGTACGTATCTAGATAAACTAGATAAAATATGTAAATACCTGTGTATTTATGTATCAACACAATAGTAGATATGCTAAATATATATACCGTCTCTGATAAAGACTAACTCCAGAAATAATAGCCAGTCACACGAAGTTTTAAACCCCTTTTATGTACCTATCACTGATGCGATTCTAGACAATGTTTGAGATTCATATCAGAGTTAGTATTACACTGAAATATATGGCTTCATTAAAATGGATTCCTTCCAAAAAATATTTTCTGTCCACCCTTTAGGGCATAAATCATGATTATGGCTACCATACCTGTGATTTCTGTAATTTCCCACAAATTTTGGTTTCCTTTCATTTGATAGTATTACCTGGTGAAAGACATATAAAGCTTATCCATAAATCTCTGTATCCCTTTGAGTTGGTCATAAAATAAGATGTGGATTCCTATAAAAGAGACAGAGGACAGCTCCTAAATATGGAATCCTATATATAGAAGGTCAGATGTGAAATCCTTATAGAGAGGGTCAGAGGGGAAGTCCTATATATAGGGGGTGAGAGGGTAATCCTTTTAGAGAGGGTCAAAGGGAAAGTCCTATATATAGAAGGTTAAAGGGGGAATCCTTATAGAGAGGGACAGAGGGAAGGTCTTATATATAGAAGGTTAAAGGGGGAATCCTTACAGAGAGGATCAGAGGGTAAGTCCTTTATATAGAAAGTTAAAGGGGGAACCGTTATAGAGAGGGTCAAAGGAAAGGTCCTATATATAGAAGGTTAAAGGGGGAATCCTTGCAGAGAGGATCAGAGGGTAAGTCCTTTATATAGAAAGTTAAAGGGGGAACCGTTATAGAGAGGGTCAAAGGAAAGGTCCTATATATAGAAAGTTAAAGGGGGAATCCTTATAGAGAAGGTCAAAGGAAAGGTCCTATATATAGAAGGTAAAAGGGGGAATCCTTATAGAGAGGGTCAAAGGGGAAGTCCTATGTATAGAAGGTTAAAGGGGGAATCCTTACAGAGAGGATCAGAGAGTAAGTCCTGATAAAAAGAGTCTGAGGGAATTAAGTCCTATATATAGAAGGTCAGATGGGGAATCCTTATAGAGAGGGTCAGAATCTTTACAGAAAGGGTCAAAGGAAAAGTCCTTTATGTAGAAGGTCAGAGCAGGGGGGAATTCTTATATAACACAGAGATTGGATTGGGTACTCTAGTAACTCAAAAATGAAAGTGTCAGTGTTCATAGAGAGTCAGAAGGGATGTTCTATAAGTCTGAAGATAGGTTAGTACTGTTTGGTCAGAATGACATTGTGTATAGAAGGTTATGGGGTAGGAGGAGACAGATCCCGGGATGGCCCCAGTAACTTATACCAGGCACAAAATATCACTCCCCAGATCCCGGGATGGCCCCAGTAACTCATACCAGGCACAAAATATCACTCCTCAGATCACGGGATGGCCCCAGTAACTTATCCCAGGCACAAAATATCACTCCTCAGATCCCGGGATGGCCCCAGTAACTAATACCAGGCACAAAATATCACTCCTCAGATCCCGGAATGGCCCCAGTAACTTATACCAGGCACAAAATATCACTCCCCAGATCCCGGGATGGCCCCAGTAACTCATACCAGGCACAAAATATCAGTCCTCAGATCCCGGGATGGCCCCAGTAACTTATGCCAGGCACAAAATATCACTCCTCAGATCCCGGGATGGCCCCAGTAACTCATACCAGGCACAAAATATCAGTCCTCAGATCCCGGGATGGCCCCAGTAACTTATACCAGTCACAAAATATCACTCCTCAGATCCCGGGATGGCCCCAGTAACTCATACCAGGCACAAAATAGCACTCCTCAGATCCCGGGATGGCCCCAGTAACCCATACCAGGCACAAGATATCACTCCTCAGATCCCGGGATGGCCCCAGTAACCCATACCAGGCACAAGATATCACTCCTCAGATCCCGGGATGGCCCCAGTAACTAATACCAGGCACAAAATATCACTCCTCAGATCACGGGATGGCCCCAGTAACTTATCCCAGGCACAAAATATCACTCCTCAGATCCCGGAATGGCCCCAGTAACTTATACCAGGCACAAAAGATCACTCCTCAGATCCCGGGATGGCCCCAGTAACCCATACCAGGCACAAGATATCACTCCTCAGATCCCGGGATGGCCCCAGTAACTAATACCAGGCACAAAATATCACTCCTCAGATCCCGGGATGGCCCCAGTAACCCATACCAGGCACAAGATATCACTCCTCAGATCCCGGGATGGCCCCAGTAACTAATACCAGGCACAAAATATCACTCCTCAGATCACGGGATGGCCCCAGTAACTTATCCCAGGCACAAAATATCACTCCTCAGATCCCGGAATGGCCCCAGTAACTTATACCAGGCACAAAATATCCCTCCTCAGATCCCGGGATGGCCCCAGTAACTCATACCAGGCACAAAATATCAGTCCTCAGATCCCGGGATGGCCCCAGTAACTTATGCCAGGCACAAAATATCACTCCTCAGATCCCGGGATGGCCCCAGTAACTTATGCCAGGCACAAAATATCACTCCTCAGATCCCGGGATGGCCCCAGTAACTTATACCAGTCACAAAATATCACTCCTCAGATCCCGGGATGGCCCCAGTAACTTATGCCAGGCACAAAATATCACTCCTCAGATCCCGGGATGGCCCCAGTAACTAATACCAGGCACAAAATATCACTCCTCAGATCCCGGGATGGCCCCAGTAACCCATACCAGGCACAAGATATCACTCCTCAGATCCCGGGATGGCCCCAGTAACCCATACCAGGCACAAGATATCACTCCTCAGATCCCGGGATGGCCCCAGTAACCCATACCAGGCACAAGATATCACTCCTCAGATCCCGGGATGGCCCCAGTAACTCCTACCAGGCACAAAATATCACTCCTCAGATCCCGGGATGGCCCCAGTAACCCATACCAGGCACAAGATATCACTCCTCAGATCCCGGGATGGCCCCAGTAACCCATACCAGGCACAAGATATCACTCCTCAGATCCCGGGATGGCCCCAGTAACTAATACCAGGCACAAAATATCACTCCTCAGATCACGGGATGGCCCCAGTAACTTATACCAGGCACAAAATATCACTCCTCAGATCCCGGGATGGCCCCAGTAACTTATACCAGGCACAAAATATCAATCTCGTGTTCGTTGTTTTCCATACTTTCGATAAACACTCCTATCTCGCCAATGTCAACTTCTGCAGGCCTTTTTTCATTTCATTTCTTTTCTTTTCTGTAAACTTATTTGGTCTTTCATATCGTCTAACTCCATAATTCTGTTTGCTAGTGATTCCAGTAAACTTAGATGATCAAACCAAAAGATTTTAGATTTCAAAACGGAACCAGAATAACTTTAGCAAGCATAACCAGAAGTGGGCAATATGGCCAGATGTGGGCTGATATCGTTAAGTAACTGCATGGACAGGCAATATTGAAAGATAAATTATTCTTTATTAATATATCTGCAATTTGAGTGATATTTCAATAAAGCATATACCAATGAAATAGTATAGGAGTCTTATGTGTAAGAGAGGGTCAGACAAGATACATACCTAAATACTTAACAAGATGAAAGTAATTTTAATATACAGGTAAAATAATGAATTCCTTAACTCATTCACCTGAAGTTTCATGATGAACTATTCCAACTTTTGATTGGAAGAGTTCAAATGTGTCTTCAGGGGTTAACGAGTTAAACTTGAAACAAGAGATATGTACAATAACTTATTGAAGTAAATGTAAATGTAATATCAATATGTACCACTGATACAGTAAAATACAGGGACGTACAGGTGTGGTTTTACAGAAGGTATACAGACGGAAACCTTAAATTCACCGACAACCTTACACAAACATGCACTCCCACATAAAGCCATTACATTAATGTCAATTCCTTACCAGAAGAAAGACTTACAATTACAGAACACAAGTGAGCTCTTTTATTCCATAAAAATTCAAATTCAATTATCCCTCCTAAGCTACCATATGTTATTGTATTATAATTGTCGGGTGACAGTCCTCAAACAACAGTTGCCTGGCTGTGTAACTAAATGTATTTGACAAATTAGATTATTGTATGCTACTGCGAAGGTCAACAAACATAAATACACCGACGTAACCATTCAAACGGCAGGTTTAGCCTTTCAATAGGGAATATTTTAATTTAATCTCACAACATTACTTGCAAAATGGTACAAATATTTGTACTTGAACAGAACTGAAATCAATGTTTCTATCATTGTTTAGAATTAATATCCCCGAGGTAGATATGTGTATTGGTCCAAAATAAAGAAAAATCATGGCATCAAATCCACGGTTTTCATTGGATTTAAGTCTTTTGCCCACAGAGACTAAATCTTATATGTTTGGTTTGCCAGTCCTTTGAAACATGAATGGCATATTAAGGGAATAGGATTGTGTCACCATTTCTCAGTAGAATTTCTTCAAACTTTGTAGTTATATTGCTTTGAAGTAAAGAAAATTTTCTGCCACGAAAAAAAATATAGGTTAATTGTCAGAATTTTAAGGATTTTAAATGGAAATTTATGTAAAAAGGAGTGAATTTTGAAGAAAATAAATGAAAGACACATTTTTTTTACAAAATAATGTCAATAAAAATGATACTGACATAGATTAGTATTGCATTAATGTATATCAATTTAATAAATGCTGAAATTGTGTAAAATTAATCATATACGGTAAACCTTCGGTCAGTTTGAACAAAATTAAATAAATATTGATGAACCTGTTCGGATTTTACAAAATTATGCTTCAGAAAATAAGCGTGAGTTCGAACTATCCGCAAAAAATTCTGCAAAGTGCAAATCAAGTCACAAACATACACCCAACATATTTTCTTCACCGGAGTATACCTCTATATATCCAATGTAAGGTGATACGTAACATCGACGGCCTGGCATAGAACAATGGCACATTTATAAACGGGTAAAATGATAGTATATTATTTAATTCAATGTTAATTGATCTTTAAACTTTCTTCATTTCGTGATAATTATGATCGTTATTGCGAAGCAGAGGCCCTTGTGTAGGCCCCGAAACAGTACACGTTTCATTTGTGACACAAAAGTTAAGACTGCCTAGCTTGTATCAGAGACCTAAATATTGAGTTTCTGCGTGGTTAGGTTTTATTTGAATCAGAAACTATTGTTTATATTATTTCGTAATGAATGGTCCGTTTAATAAATTGAAAACATGGTCTACATAACCTGTTGCGTTTACAAAGCGTTACTGCACAGTAAATATAGGTCTATATGTTAGTAAAATTAGGTCAGAACATCAACATGTCTGCTTTAAATTATAAGTGATATAGTCCTAATACCTACCAAACTTATTTGACACCTTCAAAATTTCCCATCGCTAATTGGGACACCTGCGGATTGTTTAGACTGACATGAATGCTAATCACGTCACTCACCTACTCCCATAACATGAGAGGCCGCTGGTCGGCCTTTTTTCAATCGGATATGATTTTGCCGACTGCGACCTCTCATTTCCGAAGCACTAATTCTTTGATGCAGTTTCCGCCCGAAATCCGGGCGGAACAAAATCGGCTTGAAAAACTCACTTAAGTGGTTAACAGTTCATGACAACGATGTCTACTCATGGTTTATATAATATAGATCTCATATGTATGTCAGACACAAATATATAGTATATTACGGAATAGAACACTCAAAATACATGTCCATGTCGTTGTAGCACATCTCTGACCTACATTTAAAACATGGCTTCTGGATTAATACAAAAT
>NW_018407075.1:599539-621293 GCF_002113885.1 Mizuhopecten yessoensis
AAATGAATTAATGCCTGGATTGCTTTGAAATACTTAAATATTGAGAGAAAACACTGTTCTGTCAATAATAAACATACAATATTCATCAGTTTAATATTAAACATTAGAATATGCGGAAATTGTGATACTGTCTCCCTACATTGGATTTTCAACTAGTGATGTACTTCCTATTTCCGTTTATCAATACACTCCTATGACCTTAAGCTGCCTTCAATATTTTAACATAATCATGTGAAAATTGGGTCTATATATCAGTTTACCTGGGCCCGTATTCATGAAACCATTGTCATGGATTCTGTGCGCAAACAAACTTTCTTGTAACACGCTTAAATCATGTTAAAAGATCAAAAAGTCAAATGTAAACATTGAAAACAGTATTTGGGTTTATTAGTCTCTTCAAACGTTTTCCAAATCATTGACAAAGTAAGACTTGTTTATCAATTTATAACCAGAAGAACTTAGAAGAAATTAGGCCTGAGCACAAACTCCATGCTTAAACATGAGAATGGTTTCATGAATACGAGTCCTGATGTTAGTCTAGAGTTCAACAAATGTTTATCAAATGTTCAGAATATGATATTTTTATATGCTTTGGAATTACTGACAGTTGTTTCAGGTTAATTCCCTTTATACCCAACACACAGATTATCTTTTAAGGATAACCTCTTTTCCATTTCTCCTGTTCCCGAAGGGCTTAGGTTGAAGGATGGGACACAAAGCTTGTATACACTGTTTAACTCTTTCCATATAAGAATGTTTCATGCCAAATTAGGTCAAAATACATTCCAATGCATTTAATTTAGAGCTGTCTTTGAAAGATTACTGTGAAATCACTAATTCTTGTGGGGTTTTTTTTATTTCTTTTATTTCGTGGGTTTTCTTCATTCACGAGTTCATAGGTCCACCAAGTGATTACAAGTTTGATATAAAGCAATTGCGGTTTGAGTGGGTACTCGTAATCTATGAATTCATGTACCCACAAAATGGTGGTTTGTCTGAAAAAAACGAAATATCTTATATCAAAGTAACACATGTTTCCTCTTTTGGACCTGCTATTCTCTCCCCAGTGGAGGCCACCGAGTTTGCATTGTGTTGAATTGCTTTGGTCCAGTGATGCTTAAAGCCAAATACGGTCAAAATTTCCCTGTCTCATACTTAAGGCATTTGGTTTTAAAGTTTGACTCCTATTTCCAATTTTGGCCCTCCCCTGTTCTTATCAGGGCACCTCACTCTTCCTTTAAACAATGGTCCAATTGCCTTGGCCCAGGAATGCTCCACATCGTGTCAGATAAAATCTCTTTACCTGAACTTTTGAGTGGTCTCTTAAAAATCAACAATTTAATACCCCTTCTGGTCCAACCCCTTTGCCCCCAAGGGTGCTACACCCTTCTAATATACAAAATCTGATTCCCTGCTCTCTCAGCTGCTTCATGCTTTTGTTTGAAATTTGAAGAGTTGTTCAGGAGGAAGTGTCTTTTTAAGAAACTATTGATAGACAAGGCATATGCTTACCTAAATGGTCTTTAGGACCAAATTAAGTAAAAACTGAAGATATAATCACGTCAGTCTTCAGTAATTTTCTATGATTATTTTTAGTTCTTTCTTCTTTTACTTGTACATATAAACATTTTTCTTTTATTATTGAAGTTATACTGAAATTTAATTTTCTTTAATTTGCTTGACAAATTCAAACAGCAACATTTTATACTACATATCCAGGATTTTTCTTCAATAAGCTTAACCATGCATAATGAGATATCAAGAATCATTACACCAAGGCAAACTCTAGCTCAGTTCAAAATCAAGAAAAAGAATGAACAGAGTGGCTAACAGAGTGGCTTCAGTATGTTATTGTGCACGACTAGCCCTGGAGATATAGTACATTCCCACAGGCTCCTGTGGCAATTAAACCCAGACACACGACGATAAACCTAATCAGTTAACACAGCCAATTGATATAATTTCAAGCATTCTAAGAAATTGAATTTGTATATTTTTGGTATTAAAGAGTGATTTCATCCTTATTGGTTTTACAGTTATTCTGCTTACAGAATTAAATCTGACAGCCTAAGCTATTTCCAGGGGACCAATTTCCTAGCAGAACAGATCACTGTGTGGGACCTCATTGTACCTGTTTAGCTATGACAGGAGCAGATGATCACCATCACAGTATAGGATCCTATACAAACCCAAAGTTACTAGTGATCTACACAAGGCCAATTATACACAGCTATATATAGTATGTAACAAGCTAATCTGTAAGCCTGGTAATATGATGTTGGTAACAGTACTGTATGTTGACCTATAGCTATTGCCCTTTTGATAATAAATATTTTTAGATTTAATAACTTTCTTAAATAATTATTTTATATTGGTACCTATAACTACCCTATTGTTTGTCAAGGGTGGCAGAGGCTAAACATGATGGCTATATTAGGTTACCTAACACTGGAAAGGCGCTTTGGTCTACTGGAATATACATTTTGTACTCTACAGCCATATGCATGGGTACTGTACATGGTTATTAGATAATGTTTTATAAGTACGGTAAACAGTGTTTGTAAATATCTCTTGTGAGCAAAAGGGAATTAAGTCGGGATAAAACATAAGGGACACCTGGTCATGACGAAGGCTACAATAAAACTGAAAGGACGCTGCCTACCTGCCAATTCCTAGGGCAGCTTAGTTCAAACAAAGCGCAATAGTTTTGACCAATGAGCTAAGAGTGCTCCCCAGTTGACCAATAAAATAGTGAGCGTAATAGCTGACCAGGTGTGACTATTCGCTCTACTACATCTAAAGTCAAGTACAGCAACCAGAGTGAGTAGTTGTCGTGCGTAAATATGCATTTTGATATGCCCAAAATTATCCAATAAGAACACGAAGGAATTAGGTCAGGGGGTTGACATCCTTAATCTAATGTGCTGAGACATTAATTAAACAAGGCATCACAAGTGATACAAATCCCCTCGCATTCACACATTGTGACATAAGTAAGAGGAAATGAAGTTGCTAGAGCGATATGACAAAGTTTTTTCTTAAAATAGTAACAGTGACCTAGACCTTCAACGTAAAAACACGAAATGAGAAATTGTTCAAAGCATTGCTGTACCAAACACTTGTATGAAGTTTCATGAAATTCCATCTAGGAGTGAAGTAAATAGAGTGATGACAAAGTTTTTTCTAAAAATAGTAAGAGTGACCTTGACCTTCAACGCACTAACCTGAACCACGACCTTGTTCAAGGTATTGTCATACTAAACACTTCAAATGAAGTCGCTAGAGCGATGACAAAGAGTGTTACAGTGATGTACGTACGGGCGGAATCCTATATCCCCTCGAATTTTCGTTGCGAGGGGATAATTAAAAAAGAATGAAAAATATAAACCTTTCTCATAACATAAGTTAAAAACTTATGTCAGTCACTTTTGCCAGTGCAGATAAAAGCATACAAGGATTGTAATGTGGGAGGAAACCCAAGTACCCAAAGAAAACCCAAGTGACCAACAGGTGAACCCATACCTTCTTCACGTCAAATCGAGGAATCGAACCACAGCCATGTAAGTGAAATGTGAGTGCCCTGTCCACTAGCTGTGTCCTGACCTGATCACTAAACCTACGTACAATCATATAGGCATGGGACCAGTATAATCTGCTCTATACATGGTAGGCGTCATTACTTACTGATGTCACAGGCAATCCCATCCTCCATATCCAGGGGTTACGCTTACTTTCGCTCTCTACACCCCTGGAATACGTCATAGCGAAATTGAAGGCTCGGTGTGTGCCACCTTGTTGATGAGACAAGAAGACTAGTTCTAATCCTTTGATGTACATCACAAGAATCTCGCGGTCACATAATGGTAAAATTTGACAGGCTTTGAAGTCGGGCGTCTCTCATTTGCAATCTTCAAAGGACAGGTATCACTCTGCCTAGCAACTGGTCAGATTTGTTTTACCTGAGACCAATCAAACAGCTATCTTTGGGCTTTCAGTTTTGTTATTTGACATATTCCATGGCTGTAGAGAGTGAAAGTGAGCATTACCCCTGGACATCGAGGATGAGGCAATCTGGAATTATCATTCTGCCATTTTAGATAGTTACTAGCAAGGAAGATTTGTTTCAATTTTATTATTTAAATACTTAATTATTATTTAAAATATTTGATCCCAAGTTGTATTAAAATTTTCTTCCAGTTATTCTTGTATGGGGAAAGAATGATAGATGGATGGATGAAGATAATGAATTACTAACAGTCCCCTAAGTCTTTGTGTGGAAACTGTGGAGCAAGGCTACTGACATGACATTTACATATGTAAATCTTATGTAAGTAAAACACCACCACACATTTAGGTGCCAGACATTTTATTTTGAGGACCAATAACATCACACAGCTATTAGTGAATGCAAATATTCAAAAGCTCTGGAGAGTCTATTTTTAAGGCAACACATTTGCTGAGGGCAATTTATCGACACATATTGTATGCGGAGGAGGACCCATGGGAACTATAAGGGGTCCGTCATCACAACATACCAATCAAAATAATACACAATGCTAAATATGGAGAAAGACTCTTCAGAGCTTCCGTAAATCTTGCAAGTTCAGGGGATGTACATCATCAGAATAAATTTGCCCCTAAGCAGCCTGTCACATTAATACGGAGCTCAGGGTTTGCTTCTCTAGCTGCCCTGTAATTAGCATTTAGGACAGAGCGGCCGGGGTGTAAAATTCATCTACTGAACCATTGCATCACATTGGGATCGTTGACTTTTCTTTTATATTCTCCCTTGTTATACTCATCCAAATATAAAACTAAACTGAAATGATAACATGATACACGAGTGAGATAATAGCTCGTTACTCATTTGTTTATTACATTCCACAGATAACATGATACACGAGTGAGATAATAGCTCGTTACTCATTCGTTTATTACATTCCCCAGATAACATGAGACACGAGTGAGATAATAGCTCGTTACTCATTCGTTTATTACATTCCCCAGATAACATGAGACACGAGTGAGATAATAGCTCCTTACTCATTCGTTTATTACATTCCACAGATAACGTGAGACACAAGTGGGATAATAGCTCCTTACTCATTCGTTTATTACATTCCACAGCTAACCACAATTCACAACTATCCACAGTTTCCTTCCCCTCGCTGGGCGACATACTTCCAAGTATAATTTGTATGTATACTGTAAAAACCCATGTACTCCTTACTCATTCGTTTATTACATTCCACAGATAACATTAGACACGAGTGGGATAATAACTCCTTACTCATTCGTTTATTATATTCCACAGCTAACCACAATTCACACCTATCCACAGTTTCCTTCCCCTCGCTGGGCGACATACTTCCAAGTATAATTTGTATGTATACTGTAAAAACCCATGTACTCCTTACTCATTCGTTTATTACATTCCACAGCTAACAACAATTCACACCTATCCACAGTTTCCTTCCCCTCGCTTGGCGACATACTTCCAAGTATAATTTGTATGTATACTGTAAAAACCCATGTACTCCTTACTCATTCGTTTATTACATTCCACAGAAAACATGATCCACGAGTGGGATAATAACTCCTTACTCATTCGTTTATTACGTTCCACAGATAACATGAGACACGAGTGGGATAATAACTCCTTTCTCATTCGTTTATTACATTCCACAGCTAACCACAATTCACAACTATCCACAGTTTCCTTCCCCTCGCTGGGCGACATACTTCCAAGTATAATTTGTATGTATACTGTAAAAACCCATGTACTCCTTACTCATTCGTTTATTACATTCCACAGATAACGTGAGACACAAGTGGGATAATAGCTCCTTACTCATTCGTTTATTACATTCCACAGATAACATTAGACACGAGTGGGATAATAACTCCTTACTCATTCGTTTATTACATTCCACAGAAAACATGATCCACGAGTGGGATAATAACTCCTTACTCATTCGTTTATTACGTTCCACAGATAACATGAGACACGAGTGGGATAATCGCTCGTTACTCATTCGTTTATTACATTCCACAGATAACATGAGACACGAGTGGGATAATAACTCCTTACTCATTCGTTTATTACATTCCACAGCTAACCACAATTCACACCTATCCACAGTTTCCTTCCCCTCGCTGGGCGACATACTTCCAAGTATAATTTGTATGTATACTGTAAAAACCCATGTAATTTTCGCACTTTTTTTTCAGAAATTTAATACCCAAAGTGGGGGGTGCGTAAAATACACAGGTATAGAAAAATTCAAGTTTTTTTCAGGAAAAGATCGACGATTCTGAGAGATCGCCATCTTGGATTATGTCCCTTGGTACACGGAACTCTAAGACAAATGACGATCAACAAATTTATTTATGTCAAACATTAATAAAAGATACATAATGTGTTGTTATGTGAGTTTATGTGAAAAGTATTAATTAATAGGTAACCGTTAGCAAAAAAAGTTTAGCCAAATTCCTATGCCAAAGAATCGCCGATCAACTTACGACATTACGTTTCGACATCTCGGTGCATTTCCCCATACTATTACGAAAATGTAGTTGATCAATTTAAGCTCCGTTCTATGTAAGTTCTGTAAGTTTTTTCAAATCGCCTATGCGTATACGTATAGCATGGTTTTTTTCCGGCTCACTTTCATGTTGATCTCGCGTCTAACATTACGTAAACACGTGATTGATAATAACCTCGTGAATTATTTCAATATTTATTAAATGAAGCATCGTAAAAATAGTCTGCGTTAACTATTTTTTTCCTTGGAGTAGATTTGAAGAGGATGTATTGATTGTCCACGCTTCTAGTATAAACATATTTTTTATAATCCCTTATCAGTCAAATCAGTCTGTAGTTATGACAATGCAGTAGGGCTTCGTAATTCACGCCACGTGTTGGCGAGTGAAAAAAACAACAACACGGTCCGTCGATCTTAACTGCAAATCATTTCAATTAGTAGAGCTATTGTTAACGGGTAATCACAGAGATAGTGTTAGCTCATAACTACATTGTAATTTGTAAAAAAAATATCGCCAAACCACGGACTTAGATAATCTAATTCCGTGGCCAAACTGAACTGTGACATGACCTGGTTTGAAGTGACGTAACCCAAGCCGCCATGATGAGCCCTTCTCACTGATCGTATTAATGATCAATAAAAGGTATCTAATTATGTCTTTCACCAGGAGATATGCACCAGCGGTTACTAAACATCGAATTACTTATTAATTGATATGTTTTTGTAAGCAAGTAAATGTTTTATGTAAAATATTGCTAAAATGAATTGATGTATGCCGATATGCACACACGTGTGTGTCATGTGTGATCAGATAATTCAAAGAAAACAAGCAACAAATTACACATTTTACGTAGTTTCGTCTTGGTTTTAAATATCATTTAACATCAATAGAAAAAAATCATAGAAATTTATTTGAAAAAAATATATTCAGAGATCGATTTTCGGAGCATGAACTTCGTTTTTTTTCCAAATTTTTGGGGTGCGCAAAATATTCGAGTAGAACCTTTTTTCCCCGATTTTCAGCCTCAAATAGTACCTGCGCAAATTACACAGGTGCGCAAATTACATGGGTTTTTACGGTACACAAAAACATCCTTACTAAAATATTCTATTGCAAAAACTTTACAAGAACAGTTAAGGTGTTGAGCAAATGAGCTCGAGAGGGAGCACCTAGTGCATGCTTCTTATATATACTAGTACATCACATGATAACTACCGTCTCCACCCGACTCCTAGGGCAGGAACTTACGGAATCAACCCAAGTTAATTTCTTTTCTCTTTGATTTACTTTTTCCTATTTAGTGGTGGCTCTTAGTCAGGTTTTGTTACCCGAGACCAACCAAATAGCTAGCCGCATGCCTTCAATTTTGCTATGGCATATATTCCAGGGGCGCAGAGAGTGAAAGTGAGCGTATAAACTCTGGAGTATTGAGGAGGATGAGGCCGACAGAAGGTCAGCAATCGCATGTTACAGCATTTCAATGACGACTATAAAGTGCTGACAAAGTGATTCCTTTGCAAACTCATTACTAGTCAGAAAATACCGTAAAAGACGGAAAGATTTGGGAATCTTATAGACAGTTTTCACGCACTATCAATCAAAACAATCACAAAACCTGCCTTTTTTATATAATAGGGATATATCCTCATCCATCTAGACTGCCTGCATACCATTTTAGTCCATGATGCACTTTTCCCGCAGGGAGCTTTACTTGACCCGAGCCATTTTAGAATGATCTACATGCAGCAGATTGGCATGAAGGCACATTGATTTTCTCCCTCCGGAATGCATAGTTTCTGAATCTTTTACAATGTTGTCAATGTTGATGTTTGTAATAAGCAGATTTGAAAAAGATAAAGAAGATTTCTGAAGCAGACATAAATGACCAACACATCAATCATGTGGGTTTCCATGGATACACATCAATCATGTGGGTTTCCTTGGATACACATCAATCATGTGGGTTTCCATGGATACACATAAATCATGTTAACTCTAGGTTCTTTTAAGTAAACTTGTTATTGTGATGTTTACCCTAGGTTTTATATATTTGTACACACATAATTGTAATTCTATACTATACTTCATTGGTGTTTTTTTGGCCCTATGAAAAGTTTACTTTGTTTCATTTTAAAGGCAAATTTCCTTTTTGTCAAATTTGATTACATTTACTTAAAACTCAGGTAATGCTGCTTATGAATAATGTATGGTTGTATACAATATCAACAGAAAGTATGAAAATAATCAAAAGGTTGAAAATTGTCATTTTACACTATGCAGTAAACCATCAGCGCCTCTTGAAGAACAAAAATATAGAGAACTATTAAAGTATGAAATAATATTTCCAAATAACAACAATCAGCGACTCACTTAACATCGCACATACAACAAACAAACGCGTCTAAGCATTGATAGCTATAAACTGGACAGGTAAAAATGTGTGATGGTCTTCAGTACATATACTAACCTGACACAGGCCATATAATCACACAGGACAGCGCTACTATATATATATTAGTGAAGTTAGTATCCCTGGTCAACACCAGCTACCATATCTCACCATTCACAGCAGACTCACAGCTGATGATGTGCAGAAATAGATTTTACATGATAAATGCACATACTGGGTTTTTTAGCTGTCACATATGAAAATCCCAGATTGCTGATAAGAATGATATTGATAACAACGCAGAATGTTTTATCCGCCGAGTGATGACTGTAATATTCACATAAATACCCTTCTAATTTTACGTTTAAACAAACCTGGGAGATGCGTGTGCAAAGTTTTTTCTTCATGTGAAATACAATTCCTGATTTTTTTTATTGTGTCACCTCCGAATCTTAATACTAAGGTTTTGTTTGGAATATTTGCGAAAAATTTGCTGATAAATAATTAGTGAATATGAGATAATCAATTATCGCGGGACAATCAATGGGGTCATTTGAATGAAAAAGACCAGGGTTAAACCACTGTGTGACTACGTCAACAGCTGTAATGCGATCTCCAAACAAATGACATCATAACGGCCCTCCAGTGAGCAGGGACACCTGTGTACAAACCATTTAAACATTCATAAAACAAAGTTGGAACATCTTACCTGTCTCCACCCACAGTGACGAGGAAAAGCCTGTGCTAGCTGTGCCCCTGGAGCCACCCTGATAGCCAATGTCCACGATCAACCCATTACATTCTGGTAGCCTATGAATATTGAACAGATACAATAATCTGATAACAATACTTGAACTTTTAAAATGTACACACTTATATATATTGTACATGTAGTAATGTATACACACATCTCCAAGTAAGTCAATACATGTATGTAAATGAAAAACAAAGATGTAAGTCAATACATGTATGTGAATGAGAAACAGAGATGTAAGTCAATGCATGTATGTGAATGAGAAACAAAGATGTAAGTCAATGCATGTATGTGAATGAGAAACAAAGATGTAAGTCAATGCATGTATGTGAATGAGAAACAAAGATGTAAGTCAATGCATGTATGTGAATGAGAAACAAAGATGTAAGTCAATAGATGTATGTGAATGAGAAACAAAGATGTAAGTCAATGCATGTATGTGAATGAGAAACAAAGATGTAAGTCAATAGATGTATGTGAATGAGAAACAAAGATGTAAGTCAATGCATGTATGTGAATGAGAAACAAAGATGTAAGTCAATGCATGTATGTGAATGAGAAACAAAGATGTAAGTCAATGCATGTATGTGAATGAGAAACAAAGATGTAAGTCAATACATTAATGTGAATGAGAAACAAAGATGTAAGTCAATACATGTATGTGAATGAGAAACAAAGATTTAAGTCAATACATGAATGTGAATGAGAAACAAAGATGTAAGTCAATACATTAATGTGAATGAGAAACAAAGATGTAAGTCAATACATTAATGTGAATGAGAAACAAAGATGTAAGTCAATACATGCATGTGAATGAGAAACAAAGATATAAGTCAATACATGTATGTGAATGAGAAACAAAGATATAAGTCAATACATGTATGTGAATGAGAAACAAAGATTTAAGTCAATACATGAATGTGAATGAGAAACAAAGATGTAAGTCAATACATTAATGTGAATGAGAAACAAAGATGTAAGTCAATACATGCATGTGAATGAGAAACAAAGATATAAGTCAATACATGTATGTGAATGAGAAACAAAGATTTAAGTCAATACATGAATGTGAATGAGAAACAAAGATGTAAGTCAATACATTAATGTGAATGAGAAACAAAGATGTAAGTCAATACATTAATGTGAATGAGAAACAAAGATGTAAGTCAATACATTAATGTGAATGAGAAACAAAGATGTAAGTCAATACATGTATGTGATTGAGAAACAAAGATGTAAGTCAATGCATGTATGTGAATGAGAAACAAAGATGTAAGTCAATGCATGTATGTGAATGAGAAACAAAGATGTAAGTCAATGCATGTATGTGAATGAGAAACAAAGATGTAAGTCAATGCATGTATGTGAATGAGAAACAAAGATGTAAGTCAATGCATGTATGTGAATGAGAAACAAAGATGTAAGTCAATACATGTATGTGAATGAAAAACAACGATGTAAGTCAATACATGTATGTGAATGAGAAACAAAGATATAAGTCAATACATGTATGTGAATGAGAAACAAAGATATAAGTCAATACATGTATGTGAATGAGAAACAAAGATGTAAGTCAATACATGTATGTGAATGAGAAACAAAGATGCTTATGTGTATCACTACTAACTACTTGTACCTGAACAACCTTAATGTAGACAATACGGCCAACAGTAAGTGGACAAACACACACCTATCAACCGTCATCTGTATTGTACTTCTCAGCGCTATTCCTAATTCTTATCAACACCAAAAAATTAAACAATTGCAAGAAAATTCCACTAAACATTTGAAGATGATTTCCAGTATGTTGAAGCATAAATGACATGTTTTCTTTTTGATGTAATGCATTAAAAACAGGCATATACCTTGCAGATTCAATTATATAATACATATACAGTATATTTTGAAGCAATTTCAATGCATTTTGATATTCAATTAAACAAGTGGCCCAATGGCCTGAATCGCTCACCTGGTATTAATTTCACACTTGTAATCTTAAAAGTGAACTAATATACAGATACAGGCAGAATATCTGTGTTCGATCCATTTTAATCTATTAAATGATTTAAACATATGACGCCTGTGACCTTGAATATATGTAAAGGTCATTAATATATACCTTGCAGATTCAATTATATAATACATATACAGTATATTTTGAAGCACTTTCAATGCATTTTGATATTCAATTAAACAAGTGGCCCAATGGCCTGAATCGCTCACCTGGTATTAATTTCACACTTGTAATATTAAAAGTGGACTAATATACAGATACAGGCAGAATATCTGTGTTCGATCCATTTGAATATATTAAATGATTTAAACATAGGGCACCTGCGACCTTGACAGTTTATAGCCTTCCGTCCCGGCATATTTCTGGCTAAATATCATTACCCTGGACCTTTTGAATATTCAGAACAAGTCATTTAAAGATTTAAACATATTTGATCCCTTTGACCTTGAATATGAGCAAAGGTCATTCATTTGATCAAATTTGGTAGCTTTTCATCCCAGCATGCTACAGGCTCAATATCAGTACCCTTGGCCTTTTGGTTATTGAGAAGAAGATGTTTGAAGATTTTAAGACATTTGACCCCTGTGACCTTGAATGTTGAACAAGGACATTAGGTTGAAAGTGGGTCTAGAACATTCATTTGAGCAAACTTGGTAGCCCTCTATTACAGCATGCTTCTGGCCAAATAGCATCATCCTAAGCCTCTTGATTATTATGAAGAAGTTGTTTAAAGTTTTTAAACATATTTGACACCTGTGACCTTGAAAATAGGTGAAGGTCGTTTGTTTGAACAAACTTGGTAGCTCTTCATCCTAGCATGCTACTGGCCAAATAGCATCATCCTAGGCCTCTTGATTATTATGAAGAAGTTGTTTAAAGGATTTAAACATATTTGATCCCTTTGACCTTGAATATGAGCAAAGTTCATTCATTTGAACAAACTTGGTAGCCCTTTATCCCAGCATGTTACTGGCCTAATATCATTATCCTAGGCTTCTTGGTTATTCAGAACAAGAGGCCCAATGGGCCTGCATCGCTTACCTGGTATTAATTTCCCACTTGTAATCTTAAAAGTGGACTAAAATACAGCAACAGGCAGAATATCAGTGTTTGATTCATAAGAACCTATTAAAAGATTTAAACATATTTGACACCTGTGACCTTGAAAGTGGGGCAAGGTCATTCATTTGATCAAATTTGGTAGCTTTTCATCCCAGCATGCTACAGGCTCAATATCAGTACCCTGGGCCTTTTGGTTATTGAGAAGTTGTTTAAAGTTTTTAAACATATTTGATCCCTTTGACCTTGAATATGAGCAAAGGTCATTCATTTGATCAAATTTGGTAGCTTTTCATCCCAGCATGCTATAGGCTCAATATCAGTACCCTTGGCCTTTTGGTTATTGAGAAGAAGATGTTTGAAGATTTTAAGACATTTGACCCCTGTGACCTTGAAAATGGGTGAAGGTCATTTATTTGAACAAACTTAGTAGCCCTCTATTACAGCATGCTACTGGCCAAATAGCATCATCCTAGGCCTCTTGATTATTAAGAAGAAGTTGTTTAAAGGTTTTAAACATATTTGACCCCTGTGACCTTGAATATATGTAAAGGTCATTAATTTTAACAAAACTTAGTAGCCCTTTATCCTAGCATGTTACTGCCTAAATATCATTATCCTAGGCCTCTAAGTTATTCAGAAGAAGTTGTTTAAAGATTTTTCAAGACAATTGACCCCTGTGACCTTGAAAATAGATGAAGGTCATTTATTTGAACAAACTTGGTAGCCCTTCATCCCAGTTTGCTTCTGGCCAAATATCATCACCTTAGGCCTTTCGGTTATTAAGAAGATGTTGTTTAAAGTCAAATATTGACGCCAGACGCCGCACCACGGCAGAAGCTCACTTGGCACTTCGTTTAGTATAGGACATTTTTTATTTTCGAATTTCAAATTTTTCAGCTTTCTTCCTTGCCTTGAAATGAGCCAAAAAATAGAGTGATGAAAGTTATTAGTGGTGCAACCAAATAAAAATTTAAGATTGCCCATCTTGGAATAGGATGTCTGGGTTCCAATTCTAGTCTGGCAGTTGGATTTTTCCTTTCCTGTTACATTATTCTAGCTCTTGTTTGTGTACATACTCCCCTACCCCAAACCCCAACCCCTTCACCGCACCACTCCTTACCCCAAACCCCAACCCCTCCACCGCACCACTCCTTACCCCCTNATTTATGATTTTTTTTTATACTGCGAATATAAATATATATATGTATTTAAATTCTAACTTAGGGCAGACTCAATTCACCTGTTTTAATTCCTCTGCAAAATTTTAATTCCTGCCCTGGGTAAATAAATGACAAATACCTTTGAAATCATATGTTAACCAATTATTACAATGTTGGATGGCAATTTAATTTTGATAAAATGATAATTTTGTTACAAATGTATTTTGAGGTCTACTCAATACAAGAAAATTAAATATCCACCTTGTTCCTATCTAAATTTCAACCTTGTTAGAAAAAACTTTCTGAGATAATCATTTAAAACTTCTACCATATACATGTACGCCTTCTTGAAATCTTTGCTGTCACAAATACCCATTTCGTACCATTTGCTTGTTTCTGGCCATTTTTCTGATCTTTTTTTAATTATGCCAAATGTCTTGGATTTTCCTCATGGTTAATGTTAAGGTGTTGACGCTTTGGGGAATAAATGTCTCATGTAAAAAGACTTTTAAGAGGAAATCTCAGTGAAAACCAGCTTTAATGTTCGGGGATGTTGCAATATAGACCCAAACAAATTCAACATCTACCTGTCACTGTCAAATTACACACACTTTGATCTTCAGAGATCTAAGTTGCATTAAAAAGTGAATGCCATCCTGGTTTTATTTTCGAAACTGTTATTTACTGGCCATCAAGACCTCTCTAACTATAGTACATCGTTATTATATACTTTGTTGCTGTCTAAATCGTATGTCTAGTTGGGTTCAATTCCTTTCCAGCTTGGTTGAATTCAGCAGACATCATTGTCTATATTGAAATGGAAATTCTTTTACCATTTGATATTGTTAACAACTTTGAATATATGTGTTATGAATATATGTACAGTAAAAAGTTTAAAATCATGCGAAGGATTTCAGATTGAGTTCTCAATGGCTTCCGGAAATTCTGAAATAAAACAGTATTCAATTTAATGTGCATTCTGGACACTTAGCAATTTAGAAAAAATGTAATTATTGCAGATCCATCCAATTTCTCAAAACAAGACAAAAACCAGCCATAATGGACACTTTTTACAAGTAAGGCAGTGAACTATGTGAAAAGAGATGAAACATGTGGACTGGAAAAAAAGAAAAAAAGAATGTGAGGGCTGTTTTCTAAGGGATGAGGAGGGAACTGATTTTAAGTGGTATATGGTAAAAAAATATGTTGGGAGGGGGTGGGGGGGTAACTAATTTTGAAATATTACAGTCTTACACTCTTTAGGATATCATATATGCTCCAGGTTATTTGTAAATGTATGTATTTGACTGGGACACAAATCAATATTTATCAAATTCTCTGGTACGACGTGAAGTTAATGGGCTTACTTCAGATTTGAGTGATTACATGTTTGATTTATGGAAATATTAATATCAATTGTACAATAATATCTAAAAATAAATACATAAATTCCCATTAGAACCCCTAATTGTCTAATTTTGTTCCTACTGAATGATTGTCTGCAGACAGAAAGAACAAAATTGTGTTCCGAATTCTCTACAATGCAACTTTGTTTTATTTTCTTTGAAAGGAATTGATGTCTTTATTTTATGATGTTTTAGCATAAAATTAAAGAAAAAAAAGCAAATTGCTTTGACTGACTATGACTATAAAGCAGTTATTCTATTAAGAGTAGGTCAAGCGTTGTGTTAGGTGTAATCTTTGACAATAAACACCATATTACTTCCTTGTTCTAACATCAAGTGTTCTGTTTTATCTCGAGTCTCGACATCAACAGATAGATTAGCACCACCTGTTGTGACATAAGGAGTTTCTACATTAGCACGGAACTACAATACAACTAAGCATTACATCTAGTCAATCTTTTCCGTCCTTCCACAAAACCATAAATCTTTGGGTTCGCAACTACACATAGCTCAGAACAGTTAAATATTATCTTAGAATCACTATACTGGGCCGATTCCAAGGCTGTATAATCCTTACCCAAGGTCCATGCAGAGCAGAGTGATTAAAGTTGAAATTGTTATTTTACAGGACTGAGCTAGATCAGCTGTATATCAACTCAAACATTTCAATCTGTTCTCATTCAACTTCTCATGATTTTACATGACAAATTCTGATACACGTCTTCTATTCCTTCATGGCATCATCAATACAAATACCAGCATACAACACAATATTTACTATGTTCCTCAGAGATAGTCACTGTTATGATACTCTTTGGCTTTCAGACCTGGAAACCCATCCTAAACAAGCCATTCTGGAGACAAAGCACTGCAGGAATTTTGATAGATTTGGTGTACAGGAAATGAAGTTATTGCATAAAAACCAATTTTTTATTTAAAGTACATGTGACCTTGGTTTTGACTTTGACCTTGACCTTTGGACCTGAAAAGTAATCCCAAGCATGCCCATTTGGTAAGGAAGTACTGTATGACGTTTCATTAGATTTGGCACTCAGGAATTCAAGTAATTCTGCAGATACCAATTTTCTATTTATAGAAAGTGACCTTGACCTTTGACCTTTAGATCAGAATAGCAATCCCATGTAAGCCATTTATTTCATTGAGGGAAGATTAGAATAAGAAGGAGTGCCGTATGAATGTTGAGAAAATTTGGCTGACTGCATGGAACTCAAATTATTGTACAGAAAAGGTGTGGGAACAAGCATCACCACAATATTCCCTCCGGTGTTGATCGTGTTGGCATGAGGGTTGAGGCCTGAAGCTACATCACTGGAGTTTTACACTAATATTACATGCAATTGTAGTCCTCCATAGAAATCCTTGTTTGAGTTTTCTGCATTGTCATGCTGGAGACCAGCTGAGTGTTACTGAAGTATTTACCACAATAAATTGAACTCAGCATGAGTAATGAACTTATCAGACAATTTGTAACAGTATAGTCAGAAAACCATGAATCATATCAGAGATTTTCTTTAGTTGGGAAGACATAAGTTAACTATAAATATTGAAACAAGACACCTCCATGTAGATTGAAATAAGATTAGTCTATAAATTAACATAACAGAGGATCCATGTTTATTTCAAAATCTTGTACATTACAGGTAGCAGTGTACAGTAGAATACCATTATTGATTCAAGTGTTATTCGAACGTATCCTAAATAGATACGTTTCTTTTGTTTTCTTTCCTACTGAAACTTTCAGGCAAACCGTGTTTTATTTTTGCATTGTTTTTCGTGATTGGGTTTGTATATTCCAGGGACTTATATAATTAGATAACATGGACTTAATCTAATTCCGTGTTAGGCCTTACATTAAATTAAGGCACGGAATCTACATGGAGTACACTTTGACAACATTATGCAGCTGTATCGAAAGCAAACCAAATGTTAGGTATTCTGTTTAGAACTTTCGTTTAAATAATGGGCATAGCTCGTTTTACAACCTTGTACAAGTCCCTAACTGTCCACAGGTCAATGTCTTTAAACAAGGAAAAAGTAGCTATCGAAAATTTCAGATATTTCCAGATATGATAACTGACACCTGAAGTTGTGCATCCAGGTATTATTTTTTCATTCTGACCTTTTTATATGCCAATTTTAGTGCTGATTTTTTTTTGATACATGTTATATTACAGGGGTTATTCATTGTATAAAAATATCACGCTACTGTACACTGATACCACAGCAATGTGACAATTCATCCTTTAATTAAATACATTGTACGATGGGGTTTTTTTCTTGAGTTGGACAAAATTTCAGTCACTACATAGTGCTATTTTTCCACTTTCTGCCATTTAAATTTAATTCTGTATTTTATAAAAAAAACAATCAGAAGTTACGAACTTGAATATGAGTCAATTTCACTTTGGGTCTGCAAGATGATATGAAAAGGAGTATTCAGATATTCATTAAGGTATGCAATCCAGTGCCTTATGTGTCACAACACTTCCTCAAACAGCATATTTTCATTCATTAGGGGTGACACTTAATATGAAAAAACTTCCCTGCACTTCATAGATTCATTTCCGTTTTTGCCAAGGAAAATATAAATCTGTCTAAACACTAACATTTTTAATGTACCTTGGGAAAGACATACTGATGCGCGTTTATTCTAAAACTTAACCAATATTCGCAATAGCAGTCTAGCTGTGACGTTAACTATTTTCCTTACTAGTCATTTGGACTAGTGAACCCATAATTTTATTAGTCCAACTGTGAATTTGCTAGTCCAAATTACAGACTGGTCTTTTTTACAGCATGAAGTGTAAATTGTGATCTATATTAGAAAATTATTAGAAATCAAAACAAAATGTCTCTCATAATATAATTAACTAAAGAAACGGAGCACGGAACGTGATCGCCAATTATCCCTTATACAGGATTACTGCTGTTTCCATCGAGCCTTTAAGCACTAGCCAGAACCGTAATTTTTTCTTTAGTGTTGGAGCATTTGTCTTTTCACGGACAGGCTTAGCTGGTTTTGAACCTTTCCTCCAACTTAGCAACATCGCCATGGTTGGTTTCACGAGGTTATAAACCAGAAGTAATGTTTGGTAACTACTAAAATCCAGAACCCAGTCTCGCGATCGCTCATTGAAATTTCGAAACTTCGACGAATACCGTATTTTATGATAGGATTAAAACTTGTGACAAGCTTTATAGTGCAAAATATATACCATTTATAATATTTCCATTATTTTGGAGGAAAATTGCCACTAGACCAGTCGGACTAGTTAAATATTTTAAATACTAGTCCAGACGAAAATTTACTAGTCGTGGGCATCGGACTAGTGCCTAACATCGCAGACTGCAGTGAATAGGATAGCATAGGCCCACCATCATCAGTTTATAATTCATACAGTTGTTAACGGGAATTTAAATGTTCTCCTAGTTCGCAATACAGTTTACAAAGTAATAAACCACGGAATTAGATGCATGGGTATTTATTCAATTAGTATTAAATAGCTATAGGTTGACAACAATTGAATAATAACGCCAGTTTGGATCATATATATATAAATAGTATAACTTGAACTTACCCCTAAGTGCATACTGTAGACAAGTTGTAATAATACTGTGCTGAATTATCTAGGTTTTGGTTACTGGTATATACAATAAAATAGGTCACTGTATGTAGACAGAGAAACCTTAGATTTGATTTTATCACATTTGTGGAGGAGCCCTATACTGCGTCATTGATAACATTATTTACGTCTTCTTAGTACAAATATATACTGATCATGATTAAGATCACACATTATGATAGGTACTGTATAGGCCTACTCTTTAAATGCATGTTAACTAAATGTCAAATTTACGGGGGGGGGGGGGGGGGGGGGTTCTCATAAAGTGTGACAATTCGTCAGCTATGAACATCATTTGACCATGTTTTGATCAACAATCGAAGAACCCCAATACTGTTATAACAAGTCACAGATTCTCCCCGCCTGTATAGAATGCAAATGGATCATTCTCTGTATGTGAAGAAACTGTGACTACAATCAACTTTTGCTGATTTGATTTACCTTTGTCTATCTGCAACTGCCGTTTACCATAGGGTTGACGAAACATTTTTTCACTCCCGTCAGGACGACCTCCATTTTTTATATGACGTACGCGCGCGCGTCACCATATCGTATGAGTGTACGCGTATCCACGCATATTGCATAATTGTCATTGACACGAGCTAATACCATTATTGATTCAAGTGTTATTTTCGAACGTATCGTAAATAGATACAACGTTTCTTTTGTTTTCTTTCCAACTTTCAGGCAAGCCGTGTGTTTTATTTTTGCATTGTTTTTCGCGATTGGGTTTGTATATTCCACGGACTTAGATAACACGGACTTAATCTAATTAACTAATCTAATTCCGTGTATATTCCCTCAAAAGTTACTTTAAAAATGACATATCAGATGTAATTGTCTTAAAACATGATTCGCTGTCATACCGTTAGGCCTTACGTCAAATTAAGGCACGGAATCTGTTATAAAGTTACTTGTTCAAATTATGTGAACAGATACGTTACAAGAACAATTTATAATATCCTTGTTTTAATGCAACATACCATAATGATTTTTTTCTTCTCAAATATAGATCAAATTAATAGTAGGTTAATCAAAATTAGTACAAGTAAAATAATATTTCGATTGAAGATGCTGTACAAATGTATTTGTATTTCTGGCTGACAAGGTAACATATTTAAAGAGATACAGGCGAGGTAGTACCTTTGTTGTGTTGCTGAAGAACGAATGTTTTGTACTGTAGATATGCATTAGTCGATCAAAAAATACTTTTCTAAAACTAAACTCAAAAGTTTGAATTTCAAAGAATGAAATAAATATTGATTTTGAATACATTGGTTTTGAATGATTTCCGTTCGAGACCAAATGCCTATTTTCATATACGATCATTAAAACGTGTCAGCATTTGTTGCAGAAATGTCTGTTTTTATGACACAGTCTATCTTGGATTCGCGAACATGGTAAATTTGCAAAAAGAAAAACATTTTGTTTTGAAGAAGTACTGGATCACGTATCTGTTTTACTGACAATGACCTGTTGGGAATGGACACTTCTGTTTTTAAAACTGATGAATAGTAAGCAGAACCCTCTCGGTTTATTATCCTACACATTTTACTCTTTTGAGAAAAGATAACAAAATGTTCGCAATGCAAAGTTTATTTTCCACTTTTACTGTTTATGTATTGGCGCATGATAAGTGAGAATGAAGAACAGAAATACAGAACATGCCCTACCATGAACGCATAAGAACATTAGGCCTACCATCTCTGGAATATAGGCGTGAAAGGGCAGATATGGTTTAAATCACAGGGACCTGATAATTTGTTACAGCTATATTTGGACCTAAACTAAGGTGTTCATAGTAATTTTACAGTGTTTAAGGGTTCTAAACCCCTGAAACATGTAAAATTATTCTAAACACCTTAGTTTAGGTCCAAATATATATAGCTGTAACAAATTGTAAACCCCTCCAACTTTTAAAATTACGCTGAACACCTTATCTGTAACAAATTCAAAGGTCCCATATATACATATTATACATATAATTGTTAAATTGAGTAAATGTAAATATTGATTACGCTCACACTGACAGCTAGCTTACAGAGAAATTCAAAATATAATACAAATTTGGTGGGGTCAACATTTGGCCCCCACTTTTATTTCCTTTATTCTTTTGCCATATGTAGATACATAAAAATTCATAATTGTTACTGATAACCGTAGTGGACCTCCTTGCATAACACCAGGTTGAGTGACGGGGGTATCCTAACAAAATGACCGATAAATATCATAGGCAAATGTTAATTTGGAAATTAATTATGAAAGTGTATAGTGTATAAAATTACTGTTATTTTGATACTAAATATGTCATATTGGTAGACATGAAGTAAGCGCAGTGATACTTTTAATTGGAAAAACATGCAAAATTTTCACAAAATTTAAAATAAAACTAACATTGTCAACTTGCCTTTATATAGTTACAATGGTAGTCTATATTTTAAACTTCTTTTAAAACTTCCTTTATATGTATTTTGTCTCCAGAATCATTTTTATGTAATATAAAAACCGGTAAAGTACTTTTTTAGCATGCCAAACATGATCAATGCCCAATTTCACATAACCTTGAAGATTTTACTATCAATGTTTATTGTGATAAATACCGATACATTTTCTGTTTTTGTATCATGCTAAAACACTTTATCATTTTAGGCATGTTTTCAAGTTATGTGCATCAGTAATAACTCATAAATATGTATTCTGTCATAGTAATCTTTCCCCTGGAGAACTACTTTAGGTTTGAGATTGTGTTATAGACAAAGCTTTGCAATTATCTAAATAT
>NW_018407075.1:621422-644647 GCF_002113885.1 Mizuhopecten yessoensis
CCCCCCCTCAAAGTTATGGCCTTGTGTTGAAAAATCCTTGTCCAGACATGTCCTCCAAAACCGAAGGGTCAATTTCAACGAAAGTTTCCAGATATGGTAACAACCATATGATGGTGTGCATCCAGGAATTCATTTTTCAATCTGACCCTTTTTTACGGAGTAATGGCCCTTTGTTGAAAAACACTTGTCCAGACAACTCCTCCAAAACTATTGGGCCAATTTCAACGGAAGTTTACAGATATCAACACCCAAGGACCGTTAGTCATGAAGAAACACAAGTTAAAGGAAATGTGGAAAGAAAGCTATGTTTTCCTTTTTTGAACCAAAGGTAGTATACGACAAATTTACTGGTTTTCATTTTTTTGAAATTCCTGATGTTGAAAGATATTATTGGTAGCCAACTTTTTAACAAGTAAGAAAAATAGACTAGTTTTAGAACTATATGAATTAACGTGTCAGAAATGAAAAAAATCTCATAAGAAATGAAATTGCACACATTTTCCTGCTTAGTTCTTAAATAAAAAGAACAATTCTTTATTGAAATAGTGTAATATTCGGTATCAAAATAACAGTTGAAATATGTTGCACACGATGATGATATAATTTTATAGTAATTGTGCCATTTAAATGCTCTAGGAGGAATTGTATTACTGCACCTTTAACACCCACACAGGTGTAAGTCAAGTAGGTCCCATTTATCATCAAATGAATTCTGAAACTAACTGTTACTGATTTAAGCTTCCTATACCCATACCTTTTTGGATTTATCTTGTTGTGAAATTCCAAGCGGGGGCCAACGCTAATATTAAATCTCCATAGGCGTTGACCTAACATTTTAAACAATCCTACCTTTCCTTTCTGATAATTGTGTCGGTATTTGTATGATAATGAATGAATATGTGTGTCTATATATATGTTTGTTTTATGTCATGTTATGTATATATTGTAACTGTATTGTATACTAATGTTAAAATTTGAAAAATAAAAAATAAAAATAAATAAAAAATTCTCAGGTCCCTGTGGTTGCACTGTATTGAAGGGGATTGACCAGTTAGACTACGGACTGATGTTTCGGCCTACACCACTCAGTATCACTAGAGGTCACTCTAAAAAAAATATTTAAGAAACCTTTCAGGCTAAACCTAGTTAGAATGTCTTTAGTAATCGATGGTTAAAGGTCTGGAACAATCTCCCTGAGGAAACTGTGTCATAAAAAACACTTAATGAGTCCAACTTAAACACACTGTGGAAGAATCACCAAAGGAAGCTCTACCCTTCCGTTTATCATGACTAAATCCCATGGGAATCTCTAACATTACGTGAAAACAAGAAATTAATATCTTACCATTAAAATGTTAGTTACTCCTTAAAGTATAAATAAGGGTATATATATATCATGACTAAATCCCATGGGAATCTCTAACATTACGTGAAAACAAGAAATTCATATCTTACCATTACAATGTTAGTTTCTCCTTAAAGTATAATTCAGGGTATATTATAAAAGCAGAAAAATGATCCTTACGGACGAAGAAATATTATAAAAAGAAATTCTCAACAACTAGTCTTTAGTACTTTCATTTCTTCTAGGAGATTCTTCAGACTTTAAAATATAAAATATGACGTTAAAGCTTGGTACAATGTAAATAGTTTTAATCCCTGTGCAACCGGGGTCCTTTGCTGACAGGATATTCTGCTGGCAACGTATCAAGCGAGAAGAGGACGTTTACTTCCTATCCACGTTCTACAACAACATTATTTAAGTCCGTGATTAAGCTAATAACATCGACATCGAGTTTTGTTTCACTTGTTTATGAGATTTACTATTACAAGATACTACACTTAGTAAATATCATATTTTTATTCGTGCCGGGCGGATATGGTGAGCGCGTGCGGATATTGGTCTGTCCAGGATATAGTCTATGCATTGCCTAATGCACAACTAGAAATATCACACAAGCATATTACGAACACGTACAAGTATATAATTAATAAGATATCTTCCACGGTATATCAACTATTCCTTGAAAGATCTGAGATATCTTATATAATTTGGTTAAGTACTGGATCAACATTGCTCCATGAAAAGATGACAACTTGGCTTGCCATACATATATCCTTAATTACATGTAATACATAAAATTCAGGACATCTTTAATATTCACTCTGTAACGAGTTTCCATTTCATAATATGATTATGAATTGAGCAACAACGAGTTTCGTATTTAAATATGAAGTGATAACGATAATTCAATTACGTTTTCAAATCAACTGACACAATCAATATCTCCTGAGTCGCAAAAAATATATGTCACACGAGGAAAAGCAATCAAATATGATGTGATGGTGTTTATACTGTGTAGGAGAACTGGACAATTGGTAGAGCGTCCGTCAGAGTTCGGACAGTTCCTGGTTCGAATCTCGGTCAAGCTGTGCATTTGGAAGGGATAACCGGACCTGAGATGTAAATAGTGCTGTCTTTAGGGGCGAAGACTTATCATAGAAAGTATCCCTCGATATCATGGGGATACACTCACTTTCGCTCTCTACACCCCTGGAATATGTCATAGCAAAATCGAAGGCTCAATGTGCAGCACCTTGTGGATGAGACGAGAATACTAGTTTGGTCCTTTGGTGTACATCAAAAGAATCTCGCGGTCGCGTAACGGTAACACATAACAGGCTTTGTAGTCGGGCGTCGCTCCTTTGTAATCTCCAACAAGAATAAGCATCAGCCTAGTGATTGGTCAGGTGTTTTTTTTACCTGACACCAATAAAATAGCTAGCCGCGTGCCTTCATTTTTGCTATGACATATTCCAGAGGTGTAGAGAGCGAAAATGAGCGTAACCCCTGAAAACGAGGATGACGTGACTTAAGGTAAAGAGTACCACTGCATGAGTTATAATCGCAAAAAAAGAGTTTCACTGCGATTTTGAGGCTTGGGAATTTTCTCCCTTCTATTTAAAAGATGAAGCAATCACAATGAGTTTTCCCGGCTTAGAGTTACAGCTACTGTCAAATTGTTCATAGACATTTCGGCTCATAAATTGAAAACTCATTTTGATCCCGAGTTTATAATTCCCGGATTGCCAAATTGGTAAAGTGTAGGCCTACCAATGATTCGACCCTGTAGATTTTCTTTTTTTATTAGTCCTATTTTCAAGCCTTCAAATTGGGAACTGTAATTCTGTAGAATGCACGGAATCAAGTGATTTTATGGACTTAAATCAGACAACATCGAAAGTGAGCGTAACTCCTGGAAGATCGAGGTGGTGTGACAACTCATAATGTTTAACTTGCCTCTAGCACGCGACTTCGGTTACAATGGATATGTACAAAGAAAGATAACCCTTTCTTTTTCGTACGGAAGTGTAGAGACGTTTCGTCTCAGAACAAAAAACCGGGCCATGTACTTGTTCAAATATTCTACGGAATCTTTCAATTAATATAACTTTGAATGTGGCACACACTCTTCTCGTGGTGGTTTTCTGTTATCCATGCCATCACTGCTTCCATAATACTAGACACTATCCTTTATTGTTCTCATGCCATTCGTGTTACCATATACACGTAGTTACAATTGTACAGTTACAGTGGCATCACTGTTCAAATTCTATTCCTATACTTGTTGTTACTTGTATAAAGTAACATTTCAGTTACCATGTCAAAACTGTAACCTTCCATGTCAGTAAGGTTACCATGTCATTGCTGTAACCATGTCATTACGTCACCACGTAATTAGAATTATCATGTCATTGCTGTAACCATGTCACTACGTCACCATGTAAGTTAGAGTTATCCTGTCAATGCTCTAACCATGTCATTACGTCACCATGAAAGTTAGAGTTGTCATGTAATTGCTGTAACTATGTCAGTACGTCACCATGTAAGTTAGAGTTTTAATGTCATTGCTGTAACCATGTCACTACGTCACCATGTAAGTTAGAGTTATCATGTCATTGCTGTAACCATGTCACTACGTCACCATGTAAGTTAGAGTTACGATATGATTGCTGTAACCATGTCATTACGCCGCCATGTAAGTTAGAATTACCATGTCATTGCTGTAACCATGTCATTACCTCACCATATAAGTTAGAGTTACCATGTCATTGGTGTAACCATGTCATTACGTCACCACGTAATTAGAATTATCATGACATTGCTGTAACCATGTCATTACCTCACCATATAAGTTAGAGTTACCATGTCATTGTTGTAACCATGTCATTACGTTACCATGTAAGTTAGAGTTACCATGTCATTACGTCCCCATATAAGTTAGAGTTACCATGTCATTGTTGTAACCATGTCATTACGTTACCATGTAAGTTAGAGTTACCATGTCATTACGTCACCATTTAAGTTAGAGTTACCATGTCATTACGTCCCCATATAAGTTAGAGTTACCATGTCATTGCTGTAACCATGTCATTACGTCACCATGTAAGTTAAAGTTACTATGTCATTGCTGTAACCACGTCATTACGTCACCATGTATGTTAGAGTTACCATGTCATTGCTGTAATCATGTCATTACGGCACCATGTAAGTTAGAGTTACCATGTCATTACGTCACCATATAAGTTAGAGTTACCATGTCATTGCTGTAACAATGTCATTACGTCACCATGTTAGTTAGAGTTACCATGTCATTGCTGTAGCCATGTCATTACGTTACCACGTAATTAGAGTTATCATGTCATTGCTGTAACCATGTCATTGCGTCACCATGTAAGTTAAAGTTACTATGTCATTGCTGTAACCACTTCATTACGTCACCATGTATGTTAGAGTTACAATGTCATTGCTGTAATCATGTCATTACGGCACCATGTAAGTTAGAGTTACCATGTCATTACGTCACCATGTAAGTTAGAGTTACGATATGATTGCTGTAACCATGTCATTACGTCACCATCTAAGTTAGAGTTACCATGTCATTGCTGTAACCATGTCATTACGTTACCATGTAAGTTAGAGTTACCATGTCATTGCTGTAACCATGTCATTTCGTCACCATGTAGGTTAGAGTTACCTTGTCATTGCTGTAACCATGTCATTACGTCTCCATGTAAGTTAGAGTTACCATGTCATTGCTGTAACCATGTCATTACTTCACCATGTAAGTTAGAGTTACTATGTCATTGCTGTAACCACGTCATTACGTCACCATGTATGTTAGAGTTACCATGTCATTGCTGTAACCATGTCATAACGTCATCATGTAAGTTGGAGTTACCATGTCATTGCTGTAACCATGTCATTACGTTCCCATGTAAGTTAGAGTTACCATGTCATTGCTGTAACCATGTCATAACGTCATCATGTAAGTTGGAGTTACCATGTCATTGCTGTAACCATGTGATTACGTCACCATGTAAGTTAGAGTTACTATGTCATTGCTGTAACCACGTCAGTACGTCACCATGTAAGTAAGAGTTATCATGTCATTGCTGTAACAATGTCATTACGTCACCATGTTAGTTAGAGTTACCATGTCATTGCTGTAACCATGTCATTACGTCACCATGTAAGTTAGAGTTACTATGTCATTGCTGTAACCACGTCATTACGTCACCATGTAAGTAAGAGTTATCATGTCATTGCTGTAACAATGTCATTACGTCACCATGTTAGTTAGAGTTACCATGTCATTGCTGTAACCATGTCATTACGTCATCATGTAAGTTGGAGTTACCATGTCATTGCTGTAAACATGTCATTACGTCACCATGTAAGTTAGAGTTATCATGTCATTGCTGTACCAATGTCATTACGTCACCATGTTAGCTAGAGTTACCATGTCATTGCTGTACCCATGTCATTACGTCACCATGTTAGCTAGAGTTACCATGTCATTGCTGTAACCATGTCATTACGTCACCATGTAAGTTAAAGTTACCATGTCATTGCTGTAACAATGTCATTACGTCACCATGTAAGTTGGAGTTACCATGTCATTGCTGTAACCATGTCATTACGTCACCATGCAAGTTAGAGTTACCATGTCATTGCTGAAACCATGTCATTATGTCACCATGTAAGTTAGAGTTACTATGTCATTGCTGTAACCATGTCATTACGTCGCCATGTAAGTTAGAGTTACCATGGCATTGCTGTAACCATGTCATTACGTTACCATGTAAGTTAAAGTTACCATGTCCTTGCTGTAACAATGTCATTACGTCACCATGTAAGTTAGAGTTATCATGTCATTGCTGTAACCATGTCCTTATGTCACCATGTAAGTTAGAGTTACTATGTCATTGCTGTAACCATGTCATTACGTCACCATGTAAGTTAGAGTTACCATGTCATTGCTGTAACCATGTCATTATGTCACCATGTAAGTTAGAGTTACCATGTCTTTGCTGTAACCATGTCATTACGTCATCATGTAAGTTAGAGTTACCATGTCATTACGTCACCATGTATGTTAGAGTTACCATGTCATTGCTGTAACCATGTCATAATGTCACCATGTAAGTTGGAGTTATCATGTCATTGCTGTAACCATGTCATTATGTCACCATGTAAGTTAGAGTTACCATGTCATTGCTCTAACCATGTCATTACGTTACCACGTAATTAGAATTATCATGTCATTGCTGTAACCATGTCATTACGTCTCCATGTAAGTTAGAGTTACCATGTCATTGCTGTAACCATGTCATTACGTCACCATGTAAGTTAAAGTTACAATGTCATTGCTGTAACCATCTCATTACGTCACCATGTAAGTTAGAGTTATCATGTCATTGCTCTAACCATGTCATTACGTCACCATGTTAGTTAGAGTTACCATGTCATTACGTCACCATGTAAGTTAGAGTTATCATATCATTGCTCTAACCATGTCATTACGTCACCATGTAAGTTAGAGTTATCATGTCATTGCTGTAACCATGTCATTACGTTACCACGTAATTAGAGTTATCATGTCATTGCTGTAACCATGTCATTACGTCACCATGTAAGTTAGAGTTACCATGTCATTGCTGTTTCCATGTAATTACGTCACCATGTAAGTTAGAGTTATCATGTCATTGCTGTAACCATGTCATTACGTTACCACGTAATTAGAGTTATCATGTCATTGCTGTAACCATGTCATTACGTCACCATGTAAGTTAGAGTTACCATGTCATTGCTGTTTCCATGTAATTACGTCACCATGTAAGTTAGAGTTATCATGTCATTGCTGTAACCATGTCATTACGTTACCACGTAATTAGAGTTATCATGTCATTGCTGTAACCATGTCATTACGTCACCATGTAAGTTAGAGTTACCATGTCATTGTTGTAACCATGTCATTACGTTACCACGTTATTAGAGTTATCCTATCATTGCATGCCGGTCTGCACATTTGTTTGCGAGGCTGTATATACGTTTGTTGTATGTTTGTCTGTACGTCTATTGTGTGTCTGTCTGTTGCGAGGCTGTATGTACGTCTGTTGTGTGTCTGTCTGTTGCGAGGCTGTATGTACGTCTGTTGTGTGTCTGTCTGTACATCTGTTGCGAGGCTGTATGTACGTCTGTTATGTGTCTGTCAGTACGTATATTGTATGTCTGTCTGTTGCGAGACTGTAAGTAAATCTGTTGTATGTCTGTCTGTACGTCTGTTGGGAGGCTGTATGTACATCTGTTGTGTGTCTGTCAGTACGTATGTTCCGGGGCTGTATGTTTGTCTGTTGTGTGTCTGTCTGTTGCGAGGATGTAAGTAATTCTGTTGTATGTCTGTCTGTACATCTGTTGAGAGTCTGTATGTACGTCTGTTGTGTGTCTGTATGTACGTCTGTTCCGAGGCTGTATGTACGTCTGTTGTGTGTCTGTCAGTACGTCTGTTGTGTGTCTGTCTGTTGCGAGGCTGTAAGCAATTCTGTTGTATGTCTGTCTGTTCATCTGTTGAGAGGCTGTATGCACGTCTGTTGTGTGTCTGTCTGTACATCTGTTGCGAGGCTGTTTGTACGTCTGTTGTGTGTCTGTCAGTACGTCTGTTGTGTGTCTGTCTGTTGCGAGGCTGTAAGTAAATATATTGTATGTCTGTCTGTACATCTGTTGAGAGGCTGTATGTACGTCTGTTGTGTGTCTGTCGGTAACATCTGTTGCGACGCTGTATGTGTTGCGTGTCTCTCTGTACATCTGCTGGGAGGCTGTATGTACGTCTGCTGTGTGTCTGTCCGTAACATCTGTTGCGCGAGGCTGTATGTGTTGCGTGTCTCTCTGTACATCTGTTGAGAGGCTGTATGTAACATCTGTTGCGAGGCTGTATGTACGTATGTTGTATGTCTGCCGGGAACATCTGTTGTGAGGCTGTATGTAGGTCTGTTGTGTGTCTATCTGTAGTATCTGTTGCGAGGCTGTATGGGTTGCGTGTCTGTCTATACATCTGTTGTGAGGCTGTTTGTACGTATGTTGTGTGTCTGTCTATACATCTGTTGTGAGGCTGTATGTACATCTGTTGTGTGTCTATCTGTAATATCTGTTGCGAGGCTGTATGTGTTGCGTGTCTCTCTGTACGTCTGTTGTCTGTCTGTCTGTACATCTGTTGCGAGGCTGTATGTGTTGCGTGTCTGTCTATACATCTGTTGTGAGGCTGTATGTACGTCTGTTGTGTGTCTATCTGTAACATCTGTAGCGAGGCCGTATGTACGTCTGTTGTGTGTCTGTCTGTACATCTGTTGCGAGGCTGTATGTGTTGCGTGTCTGTCTGTAACATCTGCTGTGAGGCTTTATGTGTTGTGTGTCTGTCTGTACATCTGTTGCGAGGCTGTATGTGTTGCGTGTCTGTCTCTAACATCTGCTGTGAGGCTTTATGTGTTGTGTGTCTGTCTGTACATCTTTTGCGAGGCTGTATGTACATCTGTTGTGTGTCTGTCTGTAACATCTGTTGCGAGGCTGTATGTACGACTGTTGTGTGTATGTCTGTAACATCTGTAGCGAGCCTGTATGTACGTATGTTGTGTGTCTGTCTGTAACATCTGTAGCGAGGCTGTATGTACGTCTGTTGTGTGTCTGTCTGTACATCCGTTGCGAGGCTGTATGTGTTGCGTGTCTGTCTGGAACATCTGTTGCGAGGCTGTATGTGTTGCGTGTCTGTCTCTAACATCTGCTGTGAGGCTTTATGTGTTGTGTGTCTGTCTGTACATCTGTCGCGAGGCTGTATGTACGTATGTTTTGTGTCCATCTGTAACATCTGTTGCGAGGCTGTATGTGTTGTGTGTCTGTCTGTACATCTGTTGGGAGGCTGTATGTACGTATGTTGTGTGTCTGTCTGTAACATCTGTAGCGAGGCTGTATGTACGAATGTTGTGTGTCTGTCTGTACATCTGTTGCGAGGCTGTATGTACGACTGTTGTGTGTATGTCTGTAACATCTGTAGCGAGGCTGTATGTACGTATGTTGTGTGTCTGTCTGTACATCTGTTGCGAGGCTGTATGTACATCTGTTGTGTGTCTGTCTGTAACATCTGTAGCGAGGCTGTATGTGTTGCGTGTCTCTCTGTACATCTGTTGTACAACACAGGGTATCCCAATGCCACGATAGGAGCAGGCACAAATAACGCAGGGTGAATGGAAGATTTCGAAAATTTAGATAAACAATGGTGTATCTTTCAGTTTATTTAACAACTGCTTTCAAGACTGATCTTTACTGTACATATCAGTGAAATTCGGAGTTGAAACAATATTTTTAGGGGTATTTGATGTGTCTTTTAACATAAAACACTGTTTATTTTCGGTAATATATACCTTTGTTTTACCTATTACTCTCTTGTACTACATTACTTAGTTAGCAATGAATGGTGAAATGGAATGCAAACGACAAGTGATTGCATATTATACGAGTTATCTCCCGTTGACCAAATCCTACATGTTTTGATTGAAAACACATTGTTTGGTTTCATATCGTTCGATCGAAACTTTGGGAGTCAAGTCTCTCCCGTTGAATGTGCACGGTCGGTCATATTGGAATCTTCATTATAACGAGCATTATATTTACACTTTTAGACGGACGTGTAATGTTCATCCTCGAAATAATCTCACACTTACGTTCTGTTCAGGAAATTTAAGTAGTATTACAAAAGTACTGCTTTTGGCACAAGGTCGTTGAGTGCAGTCTCCTATATAATCCTTACCCCCCCCCCCCCCCCCCCCCCCCCCTTCAGCAGGGGGGGTACCGATCGGTGACGTCACAGGGGCGTTCTCATGTATTTGGGTTTTTACTGGACTGCATCTATTTACATGATCGATGACGTCACAGAGGGATTCCCATGTATTTGGGTTTTTCCTGGCTGCATCTATTTGAAGCGGTCCGGTTTTATCACGTTAAGAAATAGTCAAACCGGTTTCAACCGGTTATGAAAACAACACCGAGAAAGACATACCGTTGCTGCTGCTGCTGTAGTTGTTGTTGTTGCTGCTGCTGCTGTAGTTGTTGTTGCTGCTGCTGCTTTGACGGTTTGACTATTTCTAAACGTGATAAAACCGGACCGCTACAAATAGATGCAGTCAGGAAAAACCCAAATACATGAAATGAGGTGTTATCTGGATCGAGGAAGAATAAATTATTGAATATCTCAAAAGGAGAAGAATTAGCAATCAAACGTCTACTAGAAATTGATGATATGATCATAAGACCAGCGGATAAAGGGTCTGGGATAGTCATTGTGGACAAAGAAGTATACAGGCAAAGAAATTGTGATGAGATGAAGTCCAGCCCGTCATATGACGGGATGGACTTCATCTCATGTGTGTCTGCCTCGCAACAGATGTTACCGGCAGACACACAACATACGTACATACAGCCTCGCAACAGATGTTACCGACAGACACACAACATACGTACATACAGCCTCGCAACAGATGTTACCGGCAGACACACAACATACCTACATACAGCCTCGCAACAGATGTTACCGGCAGACACACAACATACGTACATACAGCCTCGCAACAGATNCTATCATTTAACGATATGACAGATAAATCTGTGGGAAAGGTCAAAAAAATGGTAAATAAGATGCACAAAGATGGATCCATTACAGCGGAAATGAAGAAATACCTGATACCTCGATACCCACGAACTGGAGTCATTCAGGGTAACCCTAAACTGCACAAAAAGGAGCATCCTTTTAGAACCATTGTTAGTGGTATTGGGTCACCAACTGAGAGTCTTGCAGAGGTAGCGGAGTTTGAGCTTACAGAGTATGTGACTTCAACGCCGAGTTATCTCAAAGACACCACTGATTTTCTAAACAAATTGAAAGAAGTTCAACAGCCATAATCACCAGGCTCTCTGCTTTTTTGCTTTGATGTTCGAAAGCTATATCCTTCGGTCCCGAAGATGGAAGGGTTATTGGCCTGCTAAGAAGGACTTGACAGCCGGTCAGATAAAACATTATCTACAGATACAGTGCTTGGTATGATAAAAACAGTACTAGAGAATAATAACTTTCAGTTCGGAGACAAACAGTTTATACAGACGGACGGGGTTGCGATTGGGTCAAAACTTGGAAAGAATTTCGCATGTTCCTACATGCGTAAATGGGATGAGGAACTTAATCAGTCGGAACCCCTACCACTATTTTACAAGCGGTTCATAGATGACGGTATCGGTATATGGACGCATGGTGTTGACAAGCTGGAAGAGTTCGCTAATTTTGCAAACAACATCCACAGGAGCATCAAGATCGACCTGCGATACAGTAAGCGAGAGATAGAGTTCCTGGACACCAGTGTAAGAGTGGAGGACGGGATGCTTGTGACAGATCTGTACAGGAAACCGACCGACAATCAACTGTATCCTCTCTATAATTCTGCCCATCCACCAAGGATGAAGAGATCGATACCATATGGGTTGGGTATTCGATTAAGGCGAATCTGTCAACTAGAAGACGACTACATTAAAAACAGAAAAAATCTTAAGTCGGTGTTAAGGAAAAGAGGATATCCGGGAAAGGTTATTGAGAGCCAACTTCAAAAGGTGAACAAGATGAATAGAGAGGACCTCCTTCGATACCGGAACAGCAATAAGGGTAAGATACAGAGGGTACCACTAATAGTCACGTCTTCTAAGCAGCTGCCAGACATCAGTGAAGTTCTACGGAGACACATCAGATTACTGCACAAGTCAGAAAGAATGAAAGATGTCTTCAAGGACTTACCAATTGTCAGCTACAGGAGAGACAAAAACATAGCAGACATATTGGTGCATGGGAAGTTGAAGCGCTGTTTCCGGATAACAAAGGATAAGTGTACGTCCGACTGTGATGTGTGTGATAGACTCATAGAAACAACTACTGATACATTTTACCAGTCTACATATAGGGCTCTAGATGGGCAGTCCTGCCAAACCCGTAATGTTATATATTGTTTATCATGTTTGAAATGTGACATATCTGTATATGTGGGAGAGACGGAGCGTACACTTAAGGAAAGGATAAANCCAAACCCGTAACGTTATATATTGTTTATCATGTTTGAAATGTGACATATCTGTATATGTGGGAGAGACGGAGCGTACACTTAAGGAAAGGATAAAGAAACATGTGGCGGACATCCGGCTGAATAGAGATAAACCGGTGGCACATCACTTTCTTGGAAGAGGTCATTCTTTATCGAACTTGCGGGTGTGCGTACTGGAAAGGGTTAAGGAGGAATCCAAAGTAGCGAGGTTTGTGATTGAGGGATTTTGGATTAACAAACTCAACACTGCTTTCCCCAATGGTATCAATACCAAATTATGATGATGACGTCACACTTTATGAGGTAATGGTTTGATGACGTCATTGTGTTGTGTTGACGTCATGGTAACAGTGTTATGACGTCATCAACATCAACGTCATAGTTACTCAACATGTTTGTCAAGATGGATGTGACATAGAGGTTCAGTGACATTGAATCCCTGACGAAGGGCTAAGCCGGAAAGCTTAGAAAAGAGTGACTTACCTGTTCATTAATATTATTGCGTTCCCTATAGGAACATATGTTTATAGACAATTAAACAACAGCCGTTTGTGAGGGACAGTGCAAAGTCAAGGTATATAACGTCGATCTTGTCCATTGTTAATTTTTGTCTGAACGACCAATCTTCAAGAACCTCTAGCAGCTGGGCAACACAAGATTTTCCCTTGGTGAATCCATGTTGACATTTGGAGAAAAGATTGTTGGTGTCCAAATGTTCCACAATGGCATCCTTGATAATTCTTTGCATTAATTTTCCTAGAACTGATGTTAAGGTCTTTGGAGTGTATTGATAAACGGAAATAGGAAGTTCATCCCTAGTTGAAAATCCAATGTAGGGAGACAGTATCACAATTTCCGCATGCAATTACTATGTGTATATGGTTTTATTAAAAAATGTCAATTTTTAATCGTTTATAGATCATTTATTTTACACAATTTCAGCATTTATTAAATTGATATACATTAATGCAATACTAATCTATGGCATTATTATTTGTATTGACATAATTTTGCAAACAATTGTGTCTTTCATTTATTTTTCAAAATTCACTCCTTTTTACATAAATTTCCATTTAAAATCCTTAAAATTCTGACAACCTATATTTTTTTGAGGCAGAATAATTTCGTTACTTCAAAGCAATATAACTACAAAATTTGAATAAATTCTACTGAGAAATGGTGACACAATCCTATTACCTTAAACTGATTTGTCTGTAGTTTTCTGGGCTGGTAATCGATCCGGATTTATGTATGTGATTCACAATGGCATTTTTCCAGTCCTGGGGTAGTTTACCCACATTGAAGGATTTTTTAAAAATATCTTGAATTGGTGTGACAAGTTCGTCAGCTGACTCTAATAGTAGTTTTGGATGGAATAGGTCAGTACCTCCTGACTTGTTAGGGTTTAGTAGCATTATTGCTGATAGTATTTTGTCTTTAATAATGGCAATGCCCCCCCCCCNCTTCATATCAGAAAGCTTTATGGAAATAGCTGTAATGAAGTAAAGCAAATATTGTACAGTATTTCACGCTGCTGATGACAAAAAAAAATCTGAAATCGTTCTTTAAACTATCCCCACCACCACCACCACCACCACCACCATGATGACTATGTGACTATGACGTCAACGGTTTATACTGGCAATCACTTCGTGTAAAGCAATAGAGTTGCCAGTGTCACTGTTTCGACTTCTATAGATGGTTCCAATAAGGAGCTTGTCATTATTATTGAGATCAATGCTGCACCAAACTTGTTCTTAAATTAAAGGCTGTTGGATGGACTGTTATGGCTTGAAGTTTAGATTTGTTGAATATGATCACACCCCTCTTGTTATTGGTCGTGTCCAGGTGGGTGTCGTATCCTGGTATATTATACAAGTCTGAATTATTTGTCATACCTGGATTTTTATAGTGGATCTCTGTCAAGGCTATGATGTCAGGGTTTGTTAATATCGACTCACGCATCAAGTGAGACAGTTCTTGAGGTAGTGGTAAGGGACTAGGATGTACCTGGTTGGTTGTTTCCATTTCCTCTTCTGCAGATTCCTGACGACTGCGTCTTTTGTTTTTTTCTTCTGCCTTGTTACTTTTTGGGGGGATTGTTTGACCTTTGTTTTCCCTCCTTTCCTCTCGCTGATCATCTGTAAGACCCTGGTAAGGATAACAGATTTGAATCTGGGAATGACATTTGTTTTTATAGATGGTGCTTTTTCTAGTAATGTTTTACGTTGGTATTTACTTCCTAGAACCACCTTTAATGGTCGATGTTTTCCTGTGGTTTGTTTGCCAATTCGGAACTGTGCCACAATTTAATAAATATTCAACAACAAGTTGTGATACCAGCCTTCTTAGTTGACTGTCGTCCTCTAATTTCCGTTCTTGTTCTAGTTCTTTCTTCGATTCTGGAAAGTATATTTGTCTCCCTTTGTTTACGATTATGTAACTATTTTTGAGTTCTTCATAACAGATCCTCTCATATCAGTTAAACGTTCTTTAATTTTAGTATCTTGAAATTCTTCTACTTCGCTGATTGTTTTTACTATACTGTTCATTCTAGTTTCTGTATGGATCTTCATCTTCTGAAGGGATGTTTCAATCCGAGCCAGTGTGGGTTCCGTCCGGTTACAACATTTACATAACCATTTTAAGTCTTCTAATTCTCCCGTCTCAAGACACTGGATGAGTCCACTTGACAGCCCTGTGCAGTTGTAACAATATAGTAGATTACACACGTTACACTCTATGAATCTAGTTTCTGGTTTGCATTCACATATGTTGCAGATCAACACAGAGTTGTCGTTCGTTGTCTTTGCCTTGCCCTAAGTACATGTGTAAGGGTACTTGGTTTCAAAGCACACGCCATATAAGGAGGTGGATGGTAGTTTAGCTATGTGGATACTGTTAATAAAGCTGCAGGCGTTTGTCTCAAAGGACAGTCGCTGTCCTTCCAGACAAACACCTGTAAGAACTGGCAGAGTCACCCTGCCGATTACATCCAAATAAGTAGACACTGTATACGTAGCCAAACAATTCATATGAGAGTGGCAAGGTTACCTTGCCGACTCAAATCTTGCATATGATCAATCTGTCTAATTATGAGAGTCAGATCTGGCAGAGTTACCCTGCCGAGTACATCCAACCAGGTAAACACTGTATACGTAGCCAACCAGTTCATGAGAGAGTGGCAAGGTTACCTTGCCGACTCAAATCTTGAAAATGGTTAATCTTAACCTGAGCATACCCGACAGTGATGTCCAATACATCACCCTTTATCTGTTCTATGGAGACGCAGCAGTAGACATCACTATCTCGAACCAGAAGCCGTGTTCAAGTGTCCGCTTATTTATCTCCGGGATGGATACCGTTCCTATACAGTTTCAAATTAATGCTGTAACGGTTACCTTTGTTTTTACGTCCCCAACGTGAGTGTGTTAGACAATTGTTGAAGAGGAAGTTGTTGCCATTGTTTACCAAGTTTAGAGCGTGGATTTTGTCATTTAGCTGGTTGATTTGCCGGTTTATTTCACGACCCTGAAGTTTTGCTAGGTCCGTGTCTGCTGAGTATTCCTTCCACTTATTTTAGGCGGAAATTGAGTACGATGGACAATCAATAATTGTCAGCGTCACCGAGTCTAAGTTAGAGATGAAGTCATTTTTTTTTTGAGTTCACCAATAATAATGTTGATGGTCGAATCATCCCAACAAGCTAAATGTAACTTCTTACTATACCTGTCATTGTTGAATAAACCACATGTTCCGCTCGATAAATAAAGCGTAATGTTAGTGTGCCTCCTTATGGCCTTGGGTATACGATCCCTGATAGTAGCACACAACTGCTTAGTAGTGGCTCCAGGTGAGCACCATAATGCACATGGATAACCTTGGACCTTGGGGTATTTTGCTATGTAGACATTACGTAATGACTCATTAAGTAAGAAAAGTTTGCTGTCTGAAACGAGTATCGGTTTAGTTCTCAGCCTGTGGGTTTCAACCTCCTTTGTCAATTTTGTGGGCGCTCGTCTGTCGTGAGGATCGAGACGGTGGAACAAATAGCCACACATGATGATAAGGAGAACGGGGTGTATATGATACAAATATGTGATAAATGGACGCTGTAAGCCCTGTAAGACCTGTGGTAATCTAAAACAATTCGATGAGCAAAATGAGAAAAAGAGAAAGAAAAAAAAATGGCGACTCCTTACATTTTGGCGGATTAGATATACTAACAGAGGAGAGTGTGTGCAAAAATACTAAATCTGGCAAAAATACATATACAGTGTATATTGATATGATTGAATTAACAATCAATAGACGTGATTATCACATAATTAGCCAAAAACTGATGTTGATGAACCCGTAAAACTTAGATTAGAATCAAATCTTTATCCTGGAATTGTTTCTTCCATCTTGTCACAACCGGAACCGGAAGCAGCTGTCAACATAACAAATGAACATCTCGTTATTTCAGATATAACGCTCATTTTCGCTCTCTGCACCGCTGGAATATGTCAAAGCAAAATTGAAGGCTTAGTATGCGACCTTGTGGATGAGACAAGAAGACTAGTTTGATCCTTTGATGTACATCAAAAGAATCTTGCGGTTGCGTAACGGTAAAACTGACTGGTTTGAAGTCCGGCGTTGCTCCTCTGTAATCTTCAAATGACAATTTAAGTATCAGCCTAGTGATTGGTAAGGGTTTTTACCTGACACCAGGCAAATAGCTAGCGGCGTGTCTTCAATTTTGCTATGATATATTATAGGGGTGCAGAGAGCGAAAGTGAGCGTAACCCCTTGAGTATTGAGGATGCCCTGGAATATGTCATAGCAAATATGGATGAGACACGAAGTCTAGTTTGATCCAATAGAATCTCACGGCCAGGTAACGGTGAAATTGTCAGGCTTTGAAGTCGGGTGTCGCTTCTCTGTAATCTTTATAAGGACAGGTATCAGTCTAATGATTGGTCAGATCTTTTACCTAAGACCAATCAAATAGCTAGTCGCTTGCCTTCAATTTTGCAATGACATATTTCAGGAGTGCAGAGAGCGAAAGTGAGCGCAACCTCGATACTATGTGATAATTACAGTTGAGCACGTGTAAATTGAATAGATGGCAAAGACAAACTAAACGAAGATTTTTCAATGTTTAAATCTGGGTTGCAGTTTCAAAAAAATACATTTCGAGCAAAAGTTTGAGTATGAAACTTTTATAGCAGAATATAGGCCTACCTCAAAATAAAACACACCGTCCTCACTGAACTTTTGACCTAGTGGTAAACAATTGTATTACGTCATGATGATGAACTAATGAAGCCATTTGTGACGTCACAACCTTGTTGCTAAGCTGCCTAGCAACTGGTAAGGCGGAGATGATCAGTATCTCCCCTGACTTTAGTCTTTATATTATATATTTTGAATTGCCACAATGAGTATCAAGTTATTCTTGATATATGTGTAATATATTTGTTATAGATGTCACGTTTCGGCTTGATACTGGGTATGATATGGAAAAAGACATATGTTAATCTCTATTTATCACATAATGTACTGTGTAATCCAGTGAATATACCCATGTCATATTTGTTTGCGTATTAACCCATGTAATATGACCTATCAATTGTTTCAATTGTGACGTCACACCTAGGACAAGTACAAATGTACATGACGTCACAGACTTACGCATTGAGTCAAAATGACGGCTTTTTACATTTCAAGGTTGCATGAAAATTATCGTTTTACACGAATAAATGCCACAAATCTTGATTATAGAGATAAAAAGAATCTTACACTCGTTTTCATTTCATATGAAATTTATGAAACTCGTAACGAATTTTTCATTTTAGCTCGCCAGAGGCTCGCTAAATTGAAAAATTCTTAGACTCGTTTCATAAATCTCATATGAAATAGAAACTCATGTAAGATCCTTTATGTCTTTATCACGGTCAATCCTGATATGAACTTCTTGACCACGGCTGATGACTGATTCTAACACTTTGGATCATGAAATCGTCCAGCGGTCTTACGGAGAATTCTGCGGGATGGCTGTTGTATTTATCATTAAGAATTATACTGATCCTCTCTAGTAATGGTCGAATTAAAAACAAATTTATAAACATTGTAATTTATTGTGTTTGTCACTTGGCCAATATTTAATAAATAAGTTACAATAGGAAACACAATTATCTTTACCTCACGTGGTTCCATGTATACCGGCTGTTCCGGTCAGTTCCAACTCGATCAGATCTTGACCGCTTGTTTCTGCAATTAGTCAAAATGCTCATCCTATGTGAAAAAACTTAAACCAACATGCAAAATATGTCTATTTTGTATCAGTCTGTTATGCCTTTTTTTCTTTTGTGATAAGTATCACGTGATCAACAAATTATCCTGACCTTAACGCAAAAACTTAACCAAGGTCAAAGTTAAAAGTCACAAAAATGTGAACTCATTAAAGCACATGTATGTGAAGTTTTACTACCTCAACTGCATTACTTAGTCCATAACTGAAGCAAAGTTACCAAGGTCAGAAAAGTCAGTGTCAAAGGTGAAGGTGACAAAAAAACGTGAAACATGCTGTACTCATAAAAGCACTTAGTATGTGAAGCTGCGAGATCATAGCTACTTGCACATTGCTTAGTAAAAAAAACTGACCTAAAAACGGAAAACGTGAACCAGCTCGAGTTCAAGGGGAATAACTCGTGATGTCTTTAATCAATACCAGTACTACGAAGTACATCTCCGTAACATATTAATGTAGTTTCTCTGAATTTGTGTGAACAAATTGCTTTGATCTCAAAGTGCCTAATCTGCATTATGTCTCTTGTGTTTCATATCTCGAGTCTTTGATATCTTTAATAATTAAACAGTTTATTTCTGGTAACTTGCTTATAATTTCCGTCAACTTAAGACGGAGAGTTCCGTTTACTTGCCATTTGTGATGAAATGTAATTGGACATAAATAAATGTGTCAGCAATTGTATTATATTTAGATACAATGTATCTCCGTAGTTCTCTTAAAGACAGAACATCTAATTTCTCAAGGCAGATTTATGACACCATAGCGCTCTCATCAGAGGGCAATAATGGATTCAGTACATCAGACAACTTACCATCAAAACCTTTATTTGCCAATATGGTATATATACTAACGACGTGTTTGAAAGAACTGGGAAAGCAACGTTTTTAAGTCACATGCACTGTGCAACGAGGGCTGCGTCACATGATGTGACTGTAAACATATCAAAATGACATTTGAAAGTGAAATGTTTTTCTTACAAATTTGAAACATAATCGTACGACAGCAATATATTCTTCATCTGTAGTGCATCTCAATGCGCTGTAACTACTTAAGTTACTGGATAATATCTCAGAATTATTTTTAAAATGCATAAACATGTATCTTAATTGTAAAAAAAAATCAACTTTCCATTATTTTAATGTTATATATTTAAAAGTTTGACAATCACCATATTTTTTTAATTTAAATTCCAATTTATTTTGATTAGAATTCGAAAGTTTGAAAACAAATAAACATAAGTTAAGATCCATCATTACGAATGCCGAGTACGTGTCTATATATTGCGTTGACTTTAAAACACCACATTTTCTGTCAAATGTAGACAATATTTTGTACAAAATTCATACTTGGTATTTTAGGCATAACATTAAATGATGCAACAATAAAGATAAGTTTTGTTATATTGCTAAAAAATTACTATTTTATATAAGCAATGAGTTTACAAAATTACTACAAAATGAAATTACATATTTTATCAAATGTCATATCAGCGTCACAATCACTACAAAATGAATAATATTTTTGTTTTCAATTTTGAATTTAGAATTAAATTATTAACATCTTATGCGATATCTTATTTCACATTATCAGCTTCCAGATACATAACCTTACTTGGGACAGTTAACCACAGGTGAAAACACAGGTGAAATAGGTCGTTAAATGCAGGTAAATTCTGTCAATACTATCCAGATATAGACTATAATCCTTCTAACAACATTCTTCATCTCCCCGTGGTTTTGTTTAAAGTGGGGAACAAGCTGTGACGCACAAAACATGTAAGTCGTGACAACGTGACCGGCCCTTAAAACTAGATAATTTACACACGGGATAATGACGGCTAATCGCTTTATCGCTGTCCTCTATACGCAACTTTACGTAAAAAAAATATCAAAAAATATTATTGGAACCGTCCGTCGTCCTATAAACTTGTACAGTTGCTAGCAGTTCGTAATAGGAAAGAACTTTGTCATTTAGGTAAATATTTACAATCAAGTTTACTATTACGCTCGACATAATGTGCATTGTTTAATTATCATGTGCATGCTTTTTCTTTTTATCTCCAGATAAAAACTGATTACTTCTTACTTCATTTGATTGAGATTCTTCCAATCTTTCAATCATGTACATTACTTCAATTAATCATCTCATTAATATTTTTCTTTTGTCATTTGTATTCTCATGTGCGTACAACTGTCCGCCATCTATCAAATCAGCTTGTCTTGTACAATGTAGGTTATGTTACATGTTATTCAATATTTGTGTAATGTTTTCGACACCCTTATTGTACATGTACACATTAATTACTCTGTATTATGCTGTAATGCTTATGGGCCGTAAGGCTGAAAGTGAATAAACAATACAATACAATATAGATTTCCTTGTGTTAAGACAGACCGGTATCTCTATACAAATCATGTTAGACGATCATTATCCATATCCTAAGGGTATTCTGCAGCTTAAATTCACGGTTTCTATGTGTAGAGAGGTATATCCCGGCTTCAAACCTGTAGCAGTGGCTACGTGAAACAACATACACAATACAATGTAGTAAAATGCTGCGACAAAATCTTTTATGGATGTATCACACAGAAATTTTGTGATAAATTAGTGCTGAAATTAATTGTGTAAATAATTGCTTATTCATGAAAAACTTTAATCTTACCATCTATTATTAAATTTATATTTCGTATTGTCCATATCTAACAACTCAAGTGCGAATTAATGCAACACACGTGTATATGACATTTAGACATAATTTGGCTTTATACATGTAGCATTATCCTTAATTGTAATTACTATATATCCTTTGAGACATTTGAGATAAGACTCATGTGTGAAGTTTTTATATCCCTAAGTACGTACTCTCTGTAAACTTACTTTCATAACTCATTACTTTTGTCCATCACATTACGCAACATTACACAACAGGATTAGTGTAATAGCCTTTACCTTGTGGACACTGACCACGGGTAATTGATCTAACAATTAGCGACACCTGTCACTTAAACCTCAGGTACCTTTATTGTATTAGATGTATTTAACTGTGATATGTTGTATTGTAAATCAGTTAGGTTCTAGACTCTGTACGGAACACATCGGGTATATTTTGGACACTCCAGAATATCCCGCCGTCAAGTCAAAAGTTATCTCTTATTAAATTTCAAAGTTAAACTTTAATCAACTCTTACGTCATCATTTCAACAAGACAAAACGTGCAGAAAAACCTTATGTTAATTGCATGTAAAACCAAGAAACTGAAGATGATGCGCATTTGATAACATTCTTTATTATTCAGCTGTCATTTCTTTTTATTTCTTCCAATTTGAAGAGTTAAAAGAACATATATACAAGGTAATTAATGGGCAATTCATACAATTTGTAATTAAATAGACTTATGTGAAAAAACATCATCAAAAATATTGAAAAGACAGTGTTTTTCTATGATCAAAACTTTACCATACATTGTGAGTAGAGCAATACATTTTCAGATATACGTGCCTTTGATTACGATTTTAGTGATGATACAATTTCATTATTTTATCAACAAACAATCGCACAAAGCAATACAAAGTTTTTATAATCTAGTTCATATAGGTAATAATGGAGGATTCCTCCTAGTTATATGTGAATTATATTGTAATCTGACAAAGAGTGCCAGTAAACAATTAGCTCCATTTCAGTCAGTGCTAATAACAATCGGGAACCGTCGGCACTTTCCGTAAACAAGAAAAATACTCGTTTACGGAAAGTGCCAACGGTTCCCGATTGTGCTTATAAGGCACCAAAGATCGCTTGTTATAAACATTGTAAATGATGATTGCGATAATGATTTTTTTTACATGTATATTTTTTAGAACAACACTTAACAAAATTCCTTCCAAATCAAACTCAATATTCAACGTTTTAAAATTGTGCACCAGACTACGACTTCAATTTAAGAAAAATGGCACTCTGAAAATAGTCACAAACATTCAAACCTTAATTTACTATCAACGATTGATCTGTCCGCCAGGTGCTGATTATTCAATCAATACCACTTAAAGGATTTTAACAATTTATAAAGCTGATATTAAGTAGATTGAACTACCATGAGACGCTTTTGTTTAGGAGTCTATGTAGAACAACCGGTTTGTCTGCTTTTAAATATAACACTTCGGGTGTAAATCCTGGCGGACCTGCAATTGTTTTTTCATTTCAGTAATAATTACCATAACTTTAGAATGCATATACAATACCTACACCCATCTTTGTAGCCCAAAAACAAAAGATTCAAATATCCCTACCTCCCTACCGTGACGTAACCTCTATCTCGATGACAGAGCCACGGAGTGATCTCCCTTCCTCTTCCTTTTATGGCGCCTGCTGCATGCTGACGCACGGAGCTTGCTCCAATTCAAAACTTTGTTTTGTCGGTTTGGTTTGAGTGTCAACTCATATTTTTGCGCAGTTTGTGTGCCTT
>NW_018407075.1:648943-655595 GCF_002113885.1 Mizuhopecten yessoensis
TTACTAGGTCTGACCTTATTTCTTAAACAAACAACTCTAGTCTGGATCGCGATAAACGAAATTGGCTTTTATTGGAAAACGTTCAACATTTTATGACATACAAGATAATTAAAGATACAAGGACGATCGTTTGATGGGTTCACTATCAATGGCAAATATGTACAATATACAATACACGCAATGAAATACAAATTATTTTATTAAAAATGTCACATTTCAATTTTGCATAAAATACATACATACTGTCATTATCAAAAATGTACAAACAATATATGATTGACACCCAGCCTACTAAGGCTTACGGGACAATATGGATATTCGTTAATACAACCTAAATTATCAATACTAAAAACTAGTTCATCGGGAATTAGAGACGTAATCTTTGGCGCCATATCCGTATGTATCACGTTTGATAACAAAGCTGAGTGCCATTTTGAATGGACTAGTTTTCCGCTATTATTTGGTCAATGTAAGATTGCTTACAAAACGTTATTGGTGTGTGTGTGTGTGTGTTTGGGTTGTTGTTGTTGTTGTTGTGACAGGGTTTGCAACTCAAATGTAAATACAAGTTTAAATTGTGAAGGGACAGAAAGCTACAAAAGTCCCTTCTATGCTCCCCATAGTCGCAAATGATACATAAATGAAGAGCTTACAATGCCATAATACAACGGTACCCGAACATTTGAATATATCGCACATCTGAACTTTCACCAATCAGACATTATTCATATTTTGAAGAATTACATTTTTTTTCTTATTTTGAAATTGTCACACTACCATTTCTTTCGCTAACTTTCACTTCAATCTACAAAATAGAACAAAATTGATAAGCTCGATATATCTCAGCCAATCAGAAGCCACGGCAGCCATGTTTGTCGTTCGAAAAGAAATGTGTTACGTAAATAGATATACGAATATCATATTTATGTGAAGTTTCATATATATCTGGCAATTAATCGCTGAGGAAAAATAAGAAAAGGATAAGAAAAAGGGAAGAACAATACTATAAGAAAATCAAAGAAGTCTACAAACTTGTCGGGGGCAATTGAAATGAGTCAGGACGTGACTTTAATTCAATAAATGGAGCGGATGTAAACGAGGAATCACATAGCGATCGATAGTTCCGGTGTATCCGATTTGTCTTTGGAACCTCCCAGTAACGTTATAGAGGGTTATTTGGTGTATGACTGCAGTCATCGGTGTACAGGATCCTGTGGCGGCTGGTCAGACAGAATGTCCGGGATTTTATTTACGTACGTACTAGCTATCAAAAGTCGAAATTATATGACTAGAGATATAATGAAACTTTTTTAGGACATAAACAAAATGTAACGTACAAACAAGACGGTTTGTACTCACATTCGGATTGAAGGAAACTCAAGGCTTCCTAACAACACACGGGAAAAACGGATAATACTTTTATTTGGGATTTCATAGAGACAATTGACAAAATCGAGTTAATTCTAGCCACCGATTCAGAAAAAATACGACAGGAATTTGAAACTCAGTATTCAGAAAATTCCATTCTAACTGTCCCAGGAAGGTTGACACATATAGACCAAACTGAAACAGGCGATGTGTGTGATGGATTTCAGAAACAACTTCTCTCGACTTTTCTCTCAAAGTCCCTCCTATGCTCCCCATAGTCGCAAATGACACATCAAGGAAGAGCTTACAATGACATAATACAACGGTACCCGAACATTTGAATAAATCGAACACCAGAATTTTGACCAATCAGACATTATTCATATTTTTAAGAATTACATTTTTTTTTCTTATTTTGAAATTGTCACACTAACATTTCATTCGCCAACTTTCACTTCAATCTACAAAATAGAACAAAATTGATAAGCTCGATATATTTCAGCCAATCAGAAGCCACGGCAGCCATGTTTGTCGTTCGAAAAGAAATGTGTTACGTAAATAGATATACGAATATCATATTTATGTGAAGTTTCATATATATCTGGCAATTAATCGTTGAGGAAATTTTAATAAGAAAAGGATAAGAAAAAGGAAAGAACAATACTATAAGAAAATCAAAGAAGTCTACAAACTTGTCGGGGGCAATTGAAATGAGTCAGGACGTGACTTTAATTCATTAAATGGAGCGGATGTAAACGAGGAATCACATAGCGATAGTTCCGGTGTATCCGATTTGTCTTTGGAACCTCCCAGTAACGTTATAGAGAGTTATTTGGTGTATGACTGCAGTCATCGGTGGCCAGAATCCTGTGGCGGCTGGTCAGACAGAATGTCCGGGATTTTATTTACGTACGTACTAGCAATCAAAAGTCGAAATTATATGACTAGAGATATAATGAAACTTTTTTAGGACATAAACAAAAAATAACGTACAAACAAGACGTTTTGTACTCACATTCGGATTGAAGGAAACTCAAAGTCCCTCCTATGCTCCCCATAGTCGCAAATGACACATCAAGGAAGGCGGCACGGCAAACGGTTTAATCATCCAGTATTGTGATAATCCAGATACAATTAACTGTGACTTTTTTTTAATTTATTTACTTCAGTATTTTTATTGAATTGTATATAAGGTCTCGAACATACACGTTTACCACTTTTTCCACCGAGGCCGACTTGAGTGCGTCTAATGTCGTTTAAAGTTCAGCATGAGGGGGCCTATTATCATCTATATACTACTTTATACCACCTACACCGGTAGCATGCTCAATTCATTATCACGGATTATCAGTATGATAATACAAAAGGAGAAGTTGAGAACGACTTGAAAACAACTTGAGAAAAACTTGAGAATGTTTTTTCCTTTTGGGAACGTATTTTCTCACGTCTGCTCGCGCCAAGTGACGTCATGAACCAGAAACAGTATCCACTCTAAGGTGAACCCAATAAGAAAAATTGTCAGTCATAAACAAATCAATATAAAGTAATGAAACAGTGTTGTTAGGATAACAAACAGTTATGTATGGAAGAATATAAAAGGTAATAGTATATAGATGATAAACAGTTCATCGCACAATGTTTTCAGGGTTTGTCGATCGAACAATTTTTTCATCGAGAGCGATTCATCCACGGTGGTATGAACGCAATGGGATAGAGACATATTTTATTTAGTCTCGGGTGTAAGTAGGATTCATGTTCAGCTTTGGTAAGATCATCATTTCCTCTGAATCCAACTTTATTGTCAGATGCCACTAGTGAATCTACAGCAATTCCTGTAAAGATGTCATCAAACGAATCGTCCAACAGATGGTGTAAAATTCATTTTGTGTGTTGTACAGAGGGTTAGCTAACTTAAATTTACGATAGGTCATGTGAGAATTAAATGTAAACAAACTACTGAGTAGTCTCACTACTGAGTTATACTTGGGTGATGTCGAAATGTCTCACTTGGACGTGCCTCTATGCATGTTTGTATTCATACGCACAGCCCATTTGCATTGCTGTTACAGTTATATAACAGCAACTACTTGATCAAATAGAAGCATATTTATAAGAAAGTTGAGCGCTATTTTGAACGGACTAGTTTTCCGCTATTTTCTGGTAAATGTAAGATTGCTGACAATTTTTTTATTGGTGTGTTGTTGTTGGTGTTTATGATTCCATAAAATTCACACAATTTAGTTACATTGGTAGATCTTGTTTCGACTCAAAACCTTTCTACATTATTCACTTTGCTGAAGTTCCGCAGGGAACACTCAATGCTAGTTTCAATAAAACCCATGGACAAATGTAAAGATGAATAAACAAATATTTGTAAAATCAGAGTCGTTGTTCATTCTTTCACACATCATCACAATTCTTACGAATTTTACACTATTAAATACACAAGTGATTTCCACAATGATTAATTAGGAAAACAACGTATGAATCATACTGGAATACAAAACTGTATACTGACAAAGGTTGCCGCCAATATTAGGGATGATATCTCAATGATGAAAATATCAAACAGAGCTCAAGCGATACGTAAGAACATGTTTAAACAAAAACACATCGATCAAATATTTGCTGTTCATTCTTTAAATTCTGCCAAGAAACAGAAGAATTATCATAGCAACATACGCCTCGATAAATGTTCATCAAATTATAGAGTTAGCCATTGCGGTTCCAGTTCAAACACAGAACCCTTGAATGCATATAACGACAGAATTCTTACCACGTTCTTGTTCGTATAGTTCCATTTTAGATATTTGCCATAATTTGCATCCAGCACCCATATAAGGTAGATTAATATTCAGTCTTTGCGTATTGCAGAGTTATCTTCTCTTGGGAGCAGCTATTGATTGTTACGTCATTGGTTTGTGTGAGAAAATTACGTCGTTTTCTCAAAAATTGATGACGTTACTCTCACAAACAAGTGACGTAACAATCAATACCTGCTCCCAAGAGAAGATAACTCTGCAATACGCAAAGACGGAATATAAGTAATAACAACACAATGGTCCGACATGAGTACTGGACCCAACAAACGGGTGTTCATTGGATGCGCATCACTTATAAATAGATACAAAGTGTATAACCAAGGAAGTACATGTTAAAACGACAGTGCGAAGAAAGGACTTCGTCAAATTTTCGAGGAAATCCGCCCCATTATCTAGACAGAGACATGCACAGTTACATAAGTATGGTGGTCGGGGTGCAGTGGATAGCGCACTTGCCTTTCACCATGGCGGCTGGGGTTCGATTCCCCGATCGGACGTGAAAATTTATTGGGTCACCTGCCTAACACGTGGGTTTTCTCCGGGTACTCCGGTTTCCTCCAACACTTAGACCCACCGCACGCTAACATCCGGGCCAAAAGTAATATTTCTTCACCTTTTTGTTGTGTACGAGAATGAAATAATAAATAAATATTCAAAGTGTTAGTAAATCTTCAAAAGTAGAAGTAGCTTTAGACAAAGTTCGTATCTTTTTCCATCATCGTTTGAATATATTGTACTATAGATCTATGAAATGAAGCGTGTTTCTGAAAGCTTACTTCCAAATTCCGACCTCAGCTTACTTCTATCGAATCATCCTTACGGTCTTCCTTAACGGAGCATAAAAGCGGCCAGGAAAGAAGTTCCGCCAGAATATTGCTTTGGGATTGTCTTCGCCAATGTCTGGATGGTAACCTTCGTTCAGGTTCGATTTGGTACAGGACCGATGCCACGGTGACGAAAGGCGCAATTCCGAGAATACATGCCATGGTCTCTGTCGTATGTGGTGAATGGAGTGACGTCATAATTATCCATGGCGTCATCTTTGTGAAAAATAACATAATTGTTGAAACAGTTGTTCGAATTTGCACCTCCTTAGTATTACCTATTGTTATTTTTTGGGGTTAAAATCTAATGATCCTTCCCGGATTGATAAAACAATTCTTCTCTTTCCCTTTTGAGAACCAACCTTGTCAACTTTTGGACGTAATAATTTGTCCGTGAAATGGAATCAAACCATTACTTAATCGTCTTGATTATTGTGAAAATTGTTATAGATAGTGAATAACAAAAAGTTGGTGAAGGTTACACGGTAATATTTACATATCTGATGAACCTGGACTCAAACCAAATATTATGAAGGTTGTTTTTCCATAAACTTTCCAGTTGGGGTATGAAAACGTCAGTAAATTACTGAGGGAAATAGTCCCATTTATCGATTGTTACATGTGATGACGTATTATGGTTGTAATCAATACAAAACAGCTATTTATCTTAAACGGACGACGTCACACAATGAATGATGACGTTTGTTAGAAATTATCAAAAATTTATCAGAATTGCACTAAATGTAATTATGAAAATGTATTGCTGTTCTGCTGTGGTTTACGGGGTATTAACCTTAATGGGTCTTGAGACAAATTTAATGAACTGCTACTTTGCAGGTTAAAACTTTGAGGTTAAAACCCCAGAAACCTCATAAGAATAGGATTCACTCATTTAATAGCTTTGCCTACCCGTCATACACTTCAAGTAGGGGAAAAGACTTACTGGAAACGTTTCCGGAGAAGCCATGCAGATGAATTGTGTAATTCTGATTTTCGTTGGCCACATGGAACGTCGAATACTGAGCATATGTCTTTGTTCCGTTCCATGCCTCTAGTTCTACACGTAGGGTTCTCGGGATATTCGTCAGGAAGTGTAAGACATCATTGCCTTTTCATATAGATATATAGAGAATAACATAATAAGGTAATAATAACAATATATTTATCATAATAATATACACAATCTAAGTACATCGTTCTTTGTCAATATAATGCAAACAAAAATCTAGTTGATCTTAATGGTTACTTGTAAGAACATGGCTTTTTTTTCTATATTTCGAATCTAGTCATTCAATTTGAAAAAGCAACGAGGCCTATCTGTTTATATAAAGGCTAGTTAGAGTTAAGTTAAACAGAATACAATATGTATAAAGAAATTTCTGTTTTTTTTCTATTGTTTTTTTTTTTTTTTTTTTTTTTTTNGAATGACAAATTTGCTATTTGATAAACCGTTTTTACTAATTATAAAGTACCAACCACTTGTACACAGATGCTTGATAAACAACGATTTAAGTACAAAAGTAATAAAAGCTAACACACGAATACAAGACAAGCAACGATTCAGAACCAATTACCAAGTACTTATGCACAAATGCATGACAAACAACGATGATTCAGGAGGGGGGGGGGGGGGGGGGG
>NW_018407075.1:656537-674260 GCF_002113885.1 Mizuhopecten yessoensis
AAAGGCTAACTAATACCCCCGCTGCTATATAAACCAGAACTGTACGTTAAAGGCTAACTAATACCCCCGCTGCTATATAAACCAGAACTGTAAGTTAAAGGCTAACTAATACCCCCGCTGCTATATAAACCAGAACTGTACGTTAAAGGCTAACTAATACCCCCGCTGCTATATAAACCAGAACTGTAAGCCAAAGGCTAACTAATACCCCCGCTGCTATATAAACCAGAACTGTACGTTAAAGGCTAATTAATACCCCCGCTGCTATATAAACCAGAGTTGTAAGTTAAGTTAAAGGCTAACTAATGTCCCCGCTGCTATATAAAACAGAACTGTACGTTAAAGGCTAACTTATACCCCCGCTGCTATAAAAACAAGAACTGTAAGCCAAAGGCTAACTAATACTCCCGCTGCTATATAAACCAGAACTGTACGTTAAAGGCTAACTAATACAAGGTGGCACCAACTGAGCCTTTAGTTTTGCTATGAAATATGCAAGGGGTGCAGAGAGCGAAAGTGAACGTTACCCCTGGATATCGAGGATGATGAAAAAATGACGTAACTTATAGCACATCACGGAAGAAAATGGTCTTACCGATCCAGAAATCGCCGTTTATATCCCCAAATTCGTTCTTGTATTCCGTCCAGTTGCGTTTGAAATCAACTTCTCCATTTATTCGTCTCTGTATCACCTGTGTTAAGTTACATCAAGCAAGTGTCGTTTTGAATGTACATGACTAATTAACATCAATTTTAAACCAGAGGCCCAATGGGCCTGAATCGTTCACCTGTTATTAATCTCACACTTGTAATCTTAAAAGTGGACTAATATACAGCTACAGGCAAAGTATCTGTGTTCGATCCATTTGAATCTATTAATTGATTTAAACATATGACGCCTGCGACCTTGACAGTTTATAGCCTTCCGTTCCGGCATATTTTTGGCTAAATATCATTACCCTGGTCCTTTTGAATATTCAGAAGAAGTAATTTTAAGATTTAATCATATTTGATCCCTGTGACCTTGAATATGAGCAAAGGTCATAAATTAGAACAAACTTGCAATTGGTAGCCCTTCATCCCAGCATGTTAATGGCCAAATATCATCATCCAAGGCCTTTTGGTTATTGAGAAGAAGTTGTTTAAAGTTTTTAACATATTTGACACCTGTGACCTTGAAAATAGAGGAAGGTAATTCATTTGAATAAACTTGGTAGCCCTTCATCCCACCATGTTACTGGCCAAATGTCATTAGCCTATGCCTCTTGGATATTCAGGAGAAGTTATGTAAAGGTTTTAAACATATTTGACCCCTGTGAACTTGAAAATAGGTGAAGGTCGTTTGTTTGAACAAACTTGGTAGCCATTCATCTGAGCATGATACTGGTCAAATATCATTGTTCTAGGCCTCTTGGGTATTCAGGAGAAGTTGTGTAAATGTTTTAAACATATTTGACCCGTGTGGCCTTGAAAATAGATGAAGGTCATTCATTTGAACAAACTTGGTAGCCCTTTATCCCAGCATGCTACTGGTTAAATAGCATCATCCTATGCCTCTTGGTTATTGAGATGAAGTTGTTTAAAGGTTTTAAGCATATTTGACCTCTGTGACCTTGAATATAGGTAAAGGTCATTCATTTTAACAAAACGTAGTAGCCCTTATCCTAGCATGTTACTTCCTAAATATCATTATCCTAGGCCTCTAAGTTATTCAGAAGAAGTTATTTAAAGATTTTGAAGACAATTGACCCCTGTGACCTTGAAAATGGGTGAAGGTCATTTATTTGAACAAACTTGGTATTCTGTGACCTTAAGTAAAATCAAGGTGATTTATTTTAACACATTTTAGCTTTCCATCCAATCTACCTACTGGACAAATAGCATGAAGCTAGGCGTTTAAGAACTTTAACGAAATAATTCAATGATTTTTAACATTTTGCATTTTGTGTATAATTATGTACATGTGCATCCTCGATAATCCAGGGGTTACGCTCACTTTCGCTCTCTGCATCCCCGGAATATGTCATAGCAAAATTGAAGGCACGTGGCCAGCTATTTGATTGGTTTCAGGTAAAAACACCTGACCAATCGCTAGGCTGATACAAACTTGTCTTCATGTCTCATCCACAAAGTGCTGATCACAAAGCCTTCAATTTTGCGATGAAATATTCCAGGGTTGCAGAGAGCGGAAGTGAGCGTAACCAGAATGATCGAGGATGGCTTTTATTGTGACTGATGAATCTTATTGACGATTGATTTTATGTTGTTTGTAATTATTTACCGGTGTGTTCTCGAAGTCTTTCTTTGTCGACGCTTCAATATGTTTCTTCTCTTTTTACCTAACCTAGGGAGAATAGACTAGTAAACCGGATGTCCCGGCGTAGGCATTGAAAACATAAGGATCTCTGTTACATTGGCGCCCACCTACGGATCAAGGAAATATTGACGAATATGCTCAGCGATACTTTCGCACGAATCCTGGAGGCGGATTATGTCACCCTTGTAAAATACGAGAATTCCTCTTTAGCTCGTAGAGCGTAAGACTAGTAGACCAGATGCCCCGGGTTCGACTCCTAGCGGAGCCACTTTTTTTTTTACTTTTTTTTACCTCTATTACATATATATCGTTCTTTCTCGTTGTGTCCTTCTTACATTTCACGGTCCTTTGGGAGTATACACGTCACAGAACACGGCGATGCTGTAACCTTCTGCTGAAGTAATGTGGTACACACCAGAGGGGGATCCAGGCTGGACATCTGAGCAAATACTGATTATGGTGTCTAACAAATGGAGAAAAAAAAACCGTTTAAATAAGGATACCCTTACCACTGCCCAAAACTGTAACTAAGTGTTTACACTGCTTTTGTCGGCATGACTAAAGTTTTGATAAATCATTTCTGAAAAGAAAACAGTACCTTTGCGGGTCTTTTATGGGAAATTATAAAGATGAATTATAAACAAAATATAATCGACAGCGGTGTTCTGAGTGGAAAAATGCAGCTGGGCTGGACCGGTATTCGAACACTGGACTTAAGATTATAACACTATCGCTCTAACCATCTTTGTCGTCAAATCTTCAATATATGAATAAATATATCGATACTGAAAGATCAGCCGATCTGCCGATACCACTTAGCTATATATGGTGATTTGTTAATTTGACCTGGTTTTAATTTTCTACATTGGACGAAAGAGTTAAATTGGTCACATCGGGTCTACAAATGAGTATTGGAGAAAAATATCCGAACATACTGAAATTTCAATTCAAGCCAATAATTACATACATGTATATTCAACATAAATTGAAATAGCTCTGACCAAGCTGTATTATACAGCATCAACATTTATAATTGTAATCAAATAATAAACATAATGTAAGGTCATAAACCAGCAACAAACAATATACGTAAAGAGAAATGTTCATTAAAATACCTTTAGTTTCATTTCAGTACGATGAAAATAATTTCGGTATACACCTAAAGAAGATTCTGGCTGGACATCTAACAGCTGAGGAGATATTGGTCATCGTGTCTAGAGATTGAAAATAGGATTCAAAATCATCAAATCTTCAGCACATATAATGATATTGTAGAGATAATGTAATGCAAAGACAACCTAATAGGAAGGGAAGTCACGCTACAATTATTAATCATGCCTTGAATACATTTACTGTATTCCGGGGAAATTTCGCCCAGTCAATTATTCTACCTTTGCCGATAAAATCCATGTTCGCCTAGTGTTGATATCGCCATACATATGTATTCATCATCATCATCATCATCATCATCATCATCATCATCATCATTATCATCATCATCATCATCATCACATTTTTGATTTTAGCATTGCTTTTATGGTAAACTCGCTCCAGCTAAGACTTGAGTTTAGGAACTAATTGATTTATTAATCGCCAATGCGTCTTGAACCCTGTAAAGGCTTTTGGGAGGGGAAACTACCGTCATACCCCTCTTTAGTTTTAATTTACCTGACTATAGGACCTGAATTCCCATCATTAGTACCGACTAGGTTTGCCTTGCCTGTAGCTGAGTATCCTATTAAAGGTACATTAGTGCGACCATTTATGGGGCCTCCAATCAAAGACTATCCAGCCTACCATTGCCAATTGTCCCTCAAGTTATGCAGCGCCAATTGTCCCTCAAGTTATGCAGCGCCAATTGTCCCTCAAGTTATGCAGCTGCTCTTGTCATTGAGAAAATGGTGTTGGTCAACTCGTGTTGTGACTTCCGCCACACTATAAATGGTTATATGGTGTAGTTAATGTTGACTTGACTTTCTGCATCGCTCTCCTAAAAATGTTTAACAGCTGTTTTCTTAATTCGTTCTTCTAGTGATAATTATATGCCGCAGGTTGGTTTACTCTGCAGGCGAACTATCACTCCAAGGTTGGTCGTCCGTAACCTTTTATATTTGTATAGTGTACATGAAAAACCTAACATTAGAATATTACCTGTTACAGCCAAATACCGTACACGTCTTACATTGTGAACGGTTTGAAAGTCACCTTCCCCTTTTGCTGGTTTCGGAACACTTTGGACATATTGGAAAAGTATATGTTACATCACGTTTGTGTTGTCTAGGTATCTTTATTAATACAAATGTGCCGTGTTTAGAAGTCGATAACTAAAGCTGTTTGACGGGACGTCAAAACAATCAGCAAGCCTCAATAACGATATCAAAGTATTTGGAAACTTATACGTTGCTAGTTTCGTTTGTAGTGTTCGACTGTGAAAAAAAGGACCACCGAACCCATACTAAAAACTGTAACTGAAAAGTTATGTTCGGTAAATTTTTCGTGAAAAGGAATCCGTACTTTTCGAGATTTTTTATGAGAAAGAATGCAGATGAAATAAACAAAATATAATCAACAAAAGTGTTCTGAGTTAAATATCGAGCGGAACTAGACCGGGATTTGAACGCTGGACTTCAGATTGTTATACAACACAATGTTCTATCACTCTAACCGACTGAGTTACCTGACCAACCGTCCTCGCCAAAGCTGTCCTACTGTTACACAGAAGTTAAGGGGGTGTTTACCAAAAACAACGGTGCAGTGGGACAGGGATCCTTAAGGTTAACATTTCATATTTTGCATAGATTATAATTTAAATGATTAATAATTATCATTTCACCAGTCACAATGTACAATAAAGACTGGTAACTAGTATCACAATATGAATGTGTAAGTAATACAAATCCTTACCCTTAGAGAAGTACATTGTGGAATTACACACGTCAGCCAGTTTATCCTCACCAATCTCATTGGAGTAGGTGTCACACCGTTTGTCCACCTCCGTATACGAGAAAAACAGACATTCTTCGATCATGCAATACACTGCACACTCAACACGATTGGAGATTTCAGTAATTGAACTGAGTGGATACATATATATACTGTCATCCTGTGGGGCTACGCACAATAACCTGGTAAAGTGGTTTCCTTTAGTCGTTGTGGCGTCTGTGCTAATGAAGAGCAAAATAAAAACTATAAGGTTCATTTCCATTATCAGTATTTCTTAATGTATTCCATCTTTGCGTATTGCAGAGTTATCTTCTCTTGGGAGCAGGTATTGATTGTAACGTCACTTATTTGTGAGAGTAACGTCATCAATTTTTGAGAAAACGACGTAATTTTTTCACACAAACCCATGACGTAACAATCAATACCTGCTCCCAAGAGAAGATAACTCTGCAATACGCAAAGACGGAATAGGTTCAAGTCAAGCAGTTTCCCGTCTCTACTCGTAATTTGTCTAAATGTCCACCTTTATATTTTACCCAAGCTTAATCTGATGGTAAGCAACTAGCGGTTTTATCAAGGAATATGTTGAAACTAAATCGATGTCCCTGTCACTACTGTTTTGTCTCTTACATATTCATGAAGCAAGACTAACAACAGCTATTGGTCGCGGAGAAATAAAAAAAAAATATAATAATTTGTGTTGGTGTTCAATTGTAATGCGATCGATCTGCTTGTTGACAGAGATTCCTATTGGTTTCTGCTACTCCATTGGTGTTCGTGTAGGAGGATTGAGAAAAATTCCTAGTGAGAATATTAATTCCTTTTTCTAAAACCAAAGGTCGTTATAACCTAGTAAACCTAAACATACAAGAAAATGCAGCAAAGCTGCTGGACACTAATTTATTTATGAAAATATGACTTACCGACAGTCCAACAACCATGTGGGAACGGATCCTGCATACTTGAATTTATTCTTCAAATATCAGGGGCGTAGCTTTGATATTAATCTTATGTAGGCACGTGAACAATTAGCTGATAAATGTGTACTTTTGTTTAACGACAACAGTTTTACAGATTAAATAAAATCTATTGATAACTAAACAAGAGCGTTTTATGATTAAATATAAAACTATACGACATTATATGTGAGGATTTAAACAGGAGTACTTTTTAGACCAGGTGTCGGAAGGGTAAGCGGCTGCTGCTTCATCAACAACACACATTTAATCAGGGTCAAATCCAAAATATGTAACGTCCACAAAGCGAGGACAGGGGTAGTGACAACAAAACGTCACTAATAAGAATAATCAACAACATGACCTTCATATCACACAAAGAAATAGCATATTTCCCTTTAAGATTATTAGAGCGACAATAAAACTAGACAATAGTCTTCATTATCCGGCATCTTTGGAAATTGTATTGTAAGTTTGTCAGTCAACAGTCCACATCAATAATATCATGATGAAGCCATGAAGTTACGCTATTTACAGCAAACTTTTGAAAATCGAATGAAACGACAGCAACATGGGAAAGCAGGGATGTTATTGTCAAGAACAAGAAAGTTCATGGTCGGAAAATCAAAATCGTCCCGCTAATCGTAAAGCGTAATTATAAAGGAGCACTACAGGTGAAAGTAAACAAGAGGCCCAGGGGACTTAGCGGTTACCTGAGTTATATCATAGGTAGCCTAATTTCGTTGTTGAGATTCGAGGTGGAAATCAGCATGTAAACAAAAAGAAATAGAATTCTTGTCATATCACCAAAGGAAAAGAACTTTAAAAACTATTCAAATACATGTAAATTAGTTTGCTTTTGAGAAATTTACTATCTATTGTCATTTAGTCAACTTTCCTCTTTGACCAACCCCTGGAGGTCANCGTAAGTCTGGCAAGCTCGAGTTTCCGTCGTTTCCGAGCCGAGGTTGTTAAATATTCAGCTGGACGACCACGTTTCGGTGCGTGTGTCGCCATATTGTTTTGGTTTTCGGAGGTCGGGTCATGAGCTCGGGTCATGAAGGTTACGTCATGTCACGTAGCTTGTAATTATGCAAAGTAGACTTTTATGGGAATTTATGCCGACCGGCATTTATTCATTTTTTTTATCTTTATATTTACAGCTCTATGTTTGTAGAAACTTTTCAAACTTGGTATTAGCGTAAAGTTTATAACTTTCTCTATCGAGGAAAAATAAGGATTTGTGTTGGGGTTCTTTTATAAGAGAGAAAGAGCTTTTCCGGCGTCATGTATCTCTTTTATTAATTGACACAAGTTCAGGAGAAACAATTTACACATATAGTTCCAGGATATTAATTATATTTATGTCACACGATGGTATAGATTGAATGAAAGTTTATAGGTTAACATACGCCAAATAACGAATATATTGATATATTAAATCAAAGTTCAAATTTAGCACATTTATCATAAAATTCTTTATGATAATTTTACAAACATTTAAAGGAAACAAGTCCCGTGCACTTATATAAAATCTTCTCCGCTTTCTTTCTAGACGCCATATCAATGAATAACGTTTGATTATACTAACAAGAGGCCCAGGGGGCTTAGCGGTCACCTGAGTTATATCATAAGTAGGCTTATTTCGTTGTTGAGATGTGAAGTGGAAATCAGCATGTAAACAAAGTGAAATAGAATTCTTGTCATATCATTGTCATATCACCAAAGGAAAAGAACTTTAAAACTAGAATTATGTCAGTGTGACATTACAGCCGCTCACCACTTTAAATCTAATTGCTTCAGTAACACGTTGAGCATCAATGTCTACTAAAATACCTCAGATATGTGTTCTGTATTCTGCTAATTGAAAATCAGGTCATGTGATGATGTTGCCTTTGGGATTTTCAAAATCAATCGCCTCTTAAATGATGCCTTAAAAACATTTCTCCCTCTCCTCTTTTTTNGCATGCAGTGGGTAACAGAAGGTATATTCTTGTCTTGAACCCCGACCTACCTGCAGAGGTGATAAAGTAGGTAAATGCCGTTGGGAATCGTCTCTATTTTACAAACCGGAGTGCAATCAATAGTCATAATGAGATTCATCAGTTTGTTTAGAATAATACATATTATGTTTTTGACAAAACCATGTTTTTTTTTTTTTTTTTTTACATGCTTGGCAAAGGAAACAGACGTTTTCGAAAGCTCGCAAAATAAGTTTTCAATTGCTGTTTGTGTTCAAAATAATTTAGCATATTGTATATATATGCATGCAATGAAGTTGGTTAAATACAAATACTTCACAAATTATTTCATTTGCATTTAATGATACAGTAATAAAGCGTTACAAACAGTAAAAGTGTTAACGTTATATACTTATTTTGAAGTTACTATGTAGGGATTTTACCATTTAACAATTACACAACCCAAAAGAGGTTCGTCATTAGATCATTCCATGCAATAGACATATTTCATATAAGAAATAAAAAAAAGAATATAAGATATAAGATTTAATATGGAAAAGATTATAAAAAGATTTAAAAAGTTGTAAGTTGTATCATTTGTTAGATGTTTTATGTCTTTTAGATATGTCATAAAATGTTGTAAGATGTTATAAAATGTGTAATATAATAAACTTTACATAAGATATCCCATAAAAAAAATACGATATCTCTATTATTGGCCGGGCAACAGCTTTTTTTCTGTGTCCAAAATTAATCTGAGCCATGATTTTTGAAGATTTTCCTCCATTTCATATGTGTATTTCTCATAAGTCTGCTACCTATATTTTCACGGTCGGTCGGACGTGAAAAGGCCCCTAGCATGCTAATATCCGGCCAACAAAGTTGTAAAAACTTGTTTCCTAATTGTTATAAAATAAATAAAATCTTTATTTTTTATTGTTGTTTCGATAGAAGAGAGTTAGCTTAGAAGTTGGATTAAATTACTGCACGTGCCACATGACTTACATGTACATTCATGAATAGTTAATGTTGTATAGATTGTTCAAAGTGCTTGGGGAAGAATTTTACAAGAAGACTGGTGTCGGGAGTCTGGAGTCCAGGACGTAATCAGATCGAGTCTAGAGTGGAGTGATTTTCATAACTATGTAGAGAATGACGTCTACTAAAATGTTGGGAGATATTTTAGAGAGGGAGAAGGGAGCCTACTTCAGGACAGGGGTTCGGTCTCTGACTGTCGCGGCCACAATGTGTAGTTACATACATGTACATATTCACAGATGATGGATGTGAACGAAATAGTACTCCCCCAACTCTTTTTAAACATCACCCGGCCCACTCTTTAATCCAGAGCACATCGTTTATTTGTAATCCTGAATGGATGCAACAGTCTATATTTACAATGGCTCTGCACCCTTCTATTGCAATGCATTGAGAAGGCAATGTTGTTGTGTGATCAATTTCATTGTTGTCAACACTTGATTTGCTGTTCAAAAAACTGTCCGAAATAACTAAATAAAACATAACTACTCTATCAAAATGTAAATATAAATAATCAATATTTTAGCAAGAAGCATGATTGAATAAAGGGTTTCAAAGTGTGTGCAAATGAATGACCTTGACCTACTCTAAATATAATTTTAAAAAGTGAAAGTCAAAAACCATTTTCATTTTTGTGCGATTTTGAAGTGTTCTCAGTACTCTCAGTACTTTGATTTATATTCAGACGTCTAATACACGCTGGTAATACTACATCAATTACTACGCACGCTCAATCTAAAAAGTATGGATAGTTTACATCTCTACTGCAGTGGGTATCATCAGCCTTTCTTTTGCATGGCAAACCGAACTGATATAGACAAAATGCTAGTTTCAATTCACCATCCTGATGTACATATAGTTGAGGGACTATATGACTTTTACGGACTACCTTCGTCTACAACTAAGCACATTGGCTGTCTATATTTATCCATTCTTTCTCTGACGTCATTTCGTACTCCGGGAACCCCCCACTGTAGACTTGCACGAGTTATTATTAGAAGGCCAAATCAGTCCTTACAGTGAAAAGCCCGTCAAATTGTTAGCCAACAGTTTCTAGTTATAACTGTGTTAAAAAGTTACAAGTTTTTACCTATGTGCCTGTAACGATAAGTGAAAAACCACGAAATTAAATCCCCAAAGAAATAGTATGCTTTTACATTATATCGGTACGGTTACCTTGGTTATCAAGCATGCTTAGTTCTGAATGGTCAGCTTGTCATAACCTGCTAGCCTACCTCCGACTGAAATCCTGAGAGTTACGCCTTACTTAGAGTAGCCTCGGAGGACAAAAGAGTTTCACTGCAAGATCCGATTTGGGTTTCTGAACTTTTTCGAATTTGCCAGACCACAAACTTGTTCACCGTTGATGTATACGTATTAAGGCACATTGTTAAATGTAAGCTCGGAAGTTGTATTTGTATTTTATCTGCGCGTGTAATACAAGATCTTTTTTTTAACTTAGAAATAATAACAATATTTTCCTTATTTTGTGCTAGACCAATACAAACCATCAAGGATAAAGTACAATCTTTAAGCAAAGTGAAAACACATACTGATTTTTGGGAATTTATACATTACTAAAACCCAAAACCTCTACAAACGTATGTGTAGGCACGTGCCTACTCGAGTCTATGGCAACTACGCTATTGAATATGTTTGTCAATGGCATTAATTTGTCGCTCAGAATATTCCGTTCATGCTCAATATCCTTGCACGTTGAACTATTATCACTCATGATCAGTATATGTCCCAAAGCACGCAAATGTACTTTTTAACTGCACGTTAAAATATCAACGATTTGGTAATAACGTCATCTTCTAAGACAGGGAGAAGAGACAGTGCGTGATTTACATCAAATCTCATTTATACCCTACCGCGATTTTCACAAATATTTCTTTTGGCAATGTACCTCTGGATAAAATATTAACCGTCTTCTTGGTTAAAGCGTTAATCGTAGCCCATCTTTGAATAATATATCAAATATTAGTATCTGGTTGAGGATACTTGTCAAAGAAGTTACTTCATATGTACCTCTCATTCTGCTTCGTAGACACATTTTGCCACAACGCTGATTTTTTGTTGTTGTGATCACATATATTTATATATTGTATGGAACGGTAAAACCATTAATTTTTTAATTCATATTTTTTTTCACGTCGCGCGACACAAATATTTCTACATTAGAAAAACGCAGGAATTTGTAGTGTATTTTTTGACGCAAGGTATTAATGACGACGTCATGCTTGACAACTATATAGAGCGCCATTTTGAATGATTTTCTCACTGTAATTCAGCCCGTTGGCTGCTGCTGTTAAATGGTAAGATTTCCACACAAAATGTGTATATATGTAAACACCAAAATGTATGTTGCAAAATCATTGAACACCGGTCACTTTCGTAACCTCACTTTCACATTTCGACAAAATGGCTGCCATTTCCTGGCCTCTGATTGGTCGAAATTAAACTTTCGTCTAATTTTAATGAAAATTGGTATGTAGGTGAAGTAAGGCACTACGAACACAACTGCAGTGTTCGTTTTGTGAAAAAAAAAATCAAAACGGCTGCGTACTTAGCAGGGGAGGGTGACTTCCGCTATTGCTCGCAATTTCAATTCTAGTTGTGGTTCTTAAATTGTCAATCAACACAGGATAATTATGTGAAGATACCAAACAACACATATTACTTCTTTTGGATATCAAACATTAAATAATACTTGCTTTAGATATCAAACAATAGATGATACTTGTTTTGGATATCAGATAATAAATAATACTTGTTTTGGATAGCAAACAATGAATAATACTTGTTTTGGATAGCAATCAATGAATAATACTTGTTTTAGATATCACACACAAAAGTTCTTTGGGCTACGCTCTCTGAATGGAACGAAATGCAAGGGAATGATGTAGCCTATGCTTTCCTTAATGGGTGTTGAGGCGTCGTTTATAAAATGATATGTAGCTGGCACCATACTGCGATACTGACACATAATCGGGTCTTAATGTTAATATTACGGGACTTATATATCTGTAAAGGAGAAAGGCTGAAAACTGTGTACTCTCATAGAATGGACAGTTTGAGACTTTTCTCCAACTTGAAACACGTGTTTTTTTCAATAATTGGAACTTGTGAAGTCCATTCTGATCGTTTGTCCCAGGTTCTTGAGCTAGTGCAACTCTACGTTTTGACGTGATGTCAAAAATATAGTCTGTCATTGAAGGACCATCACACAACATGATGGTATACGTTGAAAGTTCAATACAGCTATGTAGAAACAAAACACAAAACCAAATTTTAAATGTCATATTAATTTTTTGTCGATGAATTCAAAAGATATCAAATTTTCTGATGCGTCATCGCAGAAGAATAATGTCTAGACGCGGTGCACAGACTCAGCTGCGAGTTTACGGCAGTCATCTTTTTACTACCTCGAAGTGGAGAGCTGTTAAATTTCGAGGTTCTTCCTCTTCTGGAATTTGAAGCTCCAGTAATTGAATGTCGAATAAGACAGGAAACCAAACACGAAACACTTGATATGACATTTGGCTGTTCGACTGTATTTCATATAAGACGGGACCACATGGATCTACCACAGGGGTTCGTTGGCTTAAACATACATTTATACTCATATGCTATACTGATATGTGTTTATGTGTGCTGTGACCCATATCAGTTATATCATGATATTTGTATTTCAGACATTTGTGACGAACTTCTGTTGATCTACGTTTGTTTTCGATTTGTACAGGAGGGGGGGGGGGGGGGTGGCGTGGGTGATCGCTTTTGGTTGTTTGAATAAAAAATATACAAGCTCATCAAGTGGTATCTTTGTTTAAATATGTCAATAGTTATCTCCCTTCGCAAAAACATGCGCACAGCCAATGTTAATCTGGACAAATTCATCGGCAAAAGAAACAGGTTACATTTGGCAGAGACTGGCTTTATATGTCTCTGCATTTGTTAGTTGCATTGAGTCCAACTTGACAGCTTCTGAACCGGTAATGAAGTCAACAATGACCAGGCATTGGTGTATATGCAGCATGAGCTATGATCGATCATTCATGCATGTTTGAATGTTAAATGAATACTGTTTAACTAAGGTATGGCCGGGTATAGGTCGTTGAAGAGGCCCCTCAAAGGAAAACCAATGATACTTTGTTGTAGCAATCCTTCTAGAACCTCACCTACTTCGGACACCTGATTATAAGTTACCTTTGTCGCATAGACGTGTCACTTTCCCTTTGATCTAGCTATGGTATAACCAACTTATTTTACACAGTTTTACTAATACCATATGGTATTAGTGATACCATATGATAAACTGGTACCAGTCGGTCTTATAAAGACGAGTGGCAATTGTGAAACACATTTCTGGACATATTAGAAATACAGCAAATGGAACATGGTCCTTTTCTGTAGGCATGTAATATTCACATTAGTAGGCTTAATATGTATCTGAGTTTCCATTTTTACATGTAGCGCCCTCAATTTTTACCATTTTCTCCTTCGGAGGGTCCAATAATTTGCTCACTTCTAACAGCGGTGCAGCACACATAGTCTCTTAAAGCTTGAACTGCTGTGCTCCTGTGACCAGTTCGGGACATTATCAACTGTTCAAATGTTCTCTTAAAATTGTTATGTGACACTTTATGCGACAAGTCGGTTACATTACATCATAGGCCTCGCAATATGTCAGTTATCGTACTCGAGGGGCGGAGCTTTCATCTCTCGCGCTGCGCGCTCGAGAAGTAGCTCCGCCCCTCTCGTACAATAACTAACATATTGCTCGGTTCCTATATGATATAACCAATACGTAATGCGTTGAGCTAGTCACTTGAAGCTGCGACCCCAGTAAGCAATGACGTAAACGTAACCGGCCATCTCCATTATGATCGTTACGGTGAGTACGTTTTCTTTTATTTATATATTTTATTTTTTTGTATAACAATGTTGAATTTAGTCATATTCATTTGTATCAGATTGTTATGTGTTTTATACAGTTATAAGTGATTATAACATGTTTATCAGTGTGCATACTTTTTATGTATTAATACAGTTTTACTCTCTTATCTAAATAACATGTGAAACACGGTATTCGGTCCGACCACACTACTGTTTCTGACATAATGCCAATCTCATTACCGTTTTACCGTCCTCGTTTTGCAACATCTTTTAAGTTAACGCCAGATCTCGTGGCTGTCTGGGGTTTTGTGATAGTAGCAATTTTTATGCTGTGTGTAATTGTACTGAGGTAAATCCAGGTCCTTTGAATAACTGCAAGCGACTACTATGACAATACCAAGTATATATATATATATTCGTTTGTACATTTGAATTTTCAAAATTTTCCGGAATAAGATGGACATATCATTTACGGAACTACGTAATGTTTGTGTGCTAACATTCAATGAAACATTTTACCTTACCCGGTTATTGCGACCCTTATTAGAGTTATTTAAATCCTAAATGTGGTTTCATTCGAGATTGACTATGTTACCCTCAAAATATTTGTATTACTCTACAGACACCCGTGTAGCACCTGTAACACGTGCAGTTACGCGTTACCCGTCCCGCCTCACGCGGCTACCTGTGTTACCTTGGCCTCATACCTGCACTACATACATTACGGTATACCGTGACTATAATAAATACATTTATGTACTATCCATTTGCTAGACGGGCATTGTACAAATTACGTTTCAAGATGTCCCTTTCTCGAAACCAATTCAATAGCCTCTGCAAGTCTTGAATGTCGCTCATCAACACTGGACCTTCAAAAAGGTGTTGACTATTGCAGGAGGCATACAGGAATATCTTTTTTTATGTTATATAGTCCGAAATAACTGGCTTATTTATTTGTTATTTCAATTCAACAGACCCGAGGTCAAATTACAAAATTAACAACAATGATAACAATAATACAGTAACATATCGCAGATAAAGACATACATATACTATACAATATAGATAACAATGTAGTATACAATGCATATTGATGGAAATAATTTAGAACATACAGCCTTTAAGCGAGACTTAAAAGTAGATAGTATACATGCACAGATACAGTCCATTTCACAAGAATTCCTGTTAAAACTCGTATTGCACGATATCTCCGTTTAAAAACTCTCTGCTCCATCAAAAGTGTTTGAACGGAAATAGTTGTTTGACTGACTACATATTATAGGGCTTTATGTATACAATAAAGTCGCTGATTATAACAAGAACGTTTGATTATTTTTAACTCTCATCTATTGAAAACGAATTCGGGACATGTACCAGGACAGACACATAAAGGCGACACACGTGTTTTATTTATGAATGCTGTAATGGTCCTATAACACGCAATGCTATCGATGACAAATTTCATACCGGCTTTATTAAGTTTGTCAGCAATAGAAATGTGTGTTATAGGACCATAACAACACTTGCTAAAATATTGATTATTTATATTTACATTTTGATAGAGTAGTTATGTTTTATTTAGTTATTTCGGACAGTTTTTTGAACAGCAAATCAAGTGTTGACAACAATGAAATTGATCACACAACAACATTGCCTTCTCAATGCATTGCAATAGAAGGGTGCAGAGCCATTGTAAATATAGACTGTTGCATCCATTCAGGATTACAAATAAACGATGTGCTCTGGATTAAAGAGTGGGCCGGGTGATGTTTAAAAAGAGTTGGGGGAGTACTATTTCGTTCACATCCATCATCTGTGAATATGTACATGTATGTAACTACACATTGTGGCCGCGACAGTCAGAGACCGAACCCCTGTCCTGAAGTAGGCTCCCTTCTCCCTCTCTAAAATATCTCCCAACATTTTAATAGACGTCATTCTCTACATAGTTATGAAACTCACTCCACTCTAGACTCGATCTGATTACGTCCTGGACTCCGACTCCAGACTCCCACTCCAGACTCCCGACACCCGTCTTCTTGTAAAATTCTTCCCCAAGCACTTTTAACAATCTATACAACATTAACTATTCATGAATGTACATGTAAGTCATGTGGCACGTGCAGTAATTTAATCCAACTTCCAAGCTAACTCTCTTCTATCGAAACAACAATAAAAATAAAGATTTCATTTATTTTATAACAATTAGGAAACAAGTTTTTACAACTTTGTTGGCCGGATATTAGCATGCTAGGGGCCTTTTCACGTCCGACCGACCGTGAAAATATAGGTAGCAGACTTATGAGAAATACACATATGAAATGGAGGAAAATCTTCAAAAATCATGGCTCAGATTAATTTTGGACACAGAAAAAAAAGCTGTTGCTCGGCTAATGCCAATAATAGAGATATCATATTTTTTTATGGGATATCTTATGTAAAGCTTATTATATTAAACATTTTATAACATCTTACAACATTTTATGACATATCTAAAAGACATAAAACATCTAACAAATGATACAACTTACAACTTTTTAAATCTTTTTATAATCTTTTCCATATTAAATCTTATATTCTTTTTTTCATTTCTTATATGAAATATGTCTATTGCATGGAATGATCCAATGACGAACCTCTTTTGGGTTGTGTAATTGTTAAATGGTAAAATCCCTACATAGTAACTTCAAAATAAGTATATAACGTTAACACTTTTACTGTTTGTAACGCTTTATTACTGTATCATTAAATGCAAATGAAATAATTTGTGAAGTATTTGTCTTTAACCAACTTCATTGCATACATATATATACAATATGCTAAAAAAAATTGAACACAAACAGCAATTGAAAACTTATTTTGCGAGCTTTCGAAAACATCTGTTTCCTTTGCCAAGCATGTAAGAAAAAGAAAAAAAAAAAAAAGTGACGTAATGACGATTCCCAACGGCATTTACCATGCTTTATCACCTCTGCAGGTAGGTCTGAGTTCGAGACAAGAATATACCTCCTGTTACCCACTGCATGTATCGTATTATAGTGGGTTTTTTTTATTGGGAAATAACACTTTTGGTTGTCCCAAATCTGATTAAGACCAGCTACATGTATTCGATTCCACTCCGATACTCTACGTTCTTTGACTGGAACATAGAGTATCGGGAGTGGAATCAAAGATCTGGTTTTAATCAGATTGGTTTCAAACTTATTTGGCAATTAGAGAAAAACATATCCTGTCTCAGCCCAGGGGCCAGAGGTGTGGTGCTCAAACGGGTGAAACTGCTCAAGTTTCAAATATCTTCTTCATCTGGTACTCGGATGTACCAGAATAAAATACTCTTTATGGATGGAAAGGTCCTTAGGTGTATTAACGAAGTTGTAAATTCCATTAACCCTAGGTCATCTGCTCTCCCTTGGGAAGAGGGTCAAGTTTACTATAGTTTATATAGGTAAATAACACTTTTGAGTATATCTTGTCTATTCTCAGAGAGACATTTTTTCACAACTGGTTGGAGTAGTTTTATGATGAAATTGAAATCAAATTGTATCAGAATGTAAGATCCTGACCTCCAGGGGTTGGTCAAAGAGGAAAGTTGACTAAATGACAATT
>NW_018407075.1:676751-677653 GCF_002113885.1 Mizuhopecten yessoensis
ATCGTAAACAAAACCACGTGTTTCTTACCTCGCTATCCATTTTTGTTGTGTTCCGAATTATCACGTGACTCGTTTTCGGAAACTTCTGTTGAATATTCATCAGCAATGGCGCGTAGAACCATAGACCTAAATTAACTTTAGGTCTCTGGTAGAACCAGCGGGACGATTCAAATTTACATTTATTATGAGGACAGATTTCTAGTGTTTGGTGGCAAGACGAATCGACAACTTTGGTTGGATATTCTAATTATGTATTGATTTTAAGGTATATCAATTTCTCTGTCAATCTGTGAAAATGCAAAAAAAACGTTTCCGGCGTCATGTATCTCTTTGCTTTTGTGTAAATGTACTTAGGACACGATTATGATTAGTAACTTCAGTTAGGAGCTAGGCATCGGACTGTTTTTCAAGTTTTCAAGTTTTTATTACATCCAAATGCAATACAGCATATAGGTTACAAACATACATAATTAAATATTCAAAATTCATATGTGATGTACAAGATGGCGGAGGACAATTCCATTCAAATACATATATGCCTACAGACATGTAATAATGATATCACTTGCAGTTTTACAGCATGATTTTTCGTAAAGTTGTAAGAGGTATATAACAATATAATCATATGTGTGACTTTACTACCTGTATATATGTGAAGACATGAAAGGATGACACCATAATGAAAACACTACACATAACTTCAAACAGCCAGAGAGAACCATGGGATGTCATTAAAGTACTATTTAACGCGCTATTAACGAATCTTAAATAACTATTATTATACATGTACACTTATAACAAAGTAGATTCAAATAATGTTTTAATATAATATCACTACTGAGCGAGGAGAATTTTCCTTTTAGAAGTAGCGTGCCACAAATATTTACCCAGTCTATTTAAAG
>NW_018407075.1:679973-696863 GCF_002113885.1 Mizuhopecten yessoensis
CAAGAACATGAACAATTCAATACTTTTCTACTGGAAAGATAAAATTTATCTAAACATGTATCAATACTTTCTTTTGAGTCAGTAAGCGGGCCAACCGAGCTTTCGATCAAGAGTCTAGCATCATAAATGTCGTGTGTTACCTTGCTACTAGCTTTATCTGACCACGCTACGTTATTTACTGTAGCATACTTATCATTAATAGAACAACAATTACATTGAGTGTTTTCTGACAGTAGACAATTCAATATTAGATATATTGGCGCATGATCCGAATGTGCACTGAAACAACCTACTTCAAAACATTTGACAGACGACATTGACATTTTATCAGTTAATGCATAGTCTATAACACTAGCACCATTAGAATTACAAAATGTTAATTTACCATCCGGGTCACCTATCGTCCGACCATTAAGGATCTGAACACCCGTTGACTTACATAGCTGCAGCAGATTACGACCAAACGTAGTAACTTTCGAGTCCTCTGAGTTACGCGTGACGTCACATGGCTCCTGAGGGTAACAAATAAACCCATCAAGTTGCCGATGAACACTGTCATGTAACGCGTCTATAGGTATATAGTCCGGTTCCCGGCCAGTCCTGCTGTTAAGATCTCCAATTACAAACACCTTACCTAAAGTACTATAGTGGCCGATATTGTTCTCTAACAACGAAAAGAAGTCTTCGTCATAAGTACGATGAAACACAGAACCATCCGGTGGTAAATATGTTAGTGCTATATAAACACATTTCTGGTCAGGGAAAAGTCTACCATCAACTCAAATCCATAAAATACTGTCTAATTCTACCGATTCCAGAGAAATATAATCGCGTAGCCACGGCTTGAATAGACATACTAAACCTCCTCCTTTACATTTTGATCTCACAACTGGTTTAAAACACTCAAAAACCGTTTACAGTTAAGTCATCATCGTCGTCTAACCAACTTTCCGAAAGGCCCACAATGTCCCTCTGACGAAATGTATTACAAAAATCAGTGTTCTCAATCTTATTTTTTAAACCCCTCTGTACGTTCCAACTGCAAATCCGTAAAGTGGTATTGGCCTCCGACGACCGCTACTCGACCGATTTGACGAAGGTCTCCTCAGACGTTTGATCATGAGATGGTGTACCGCTTGCCTGGCCACCCCCGTACTGTCCACTCTGGCCGTTCTTATCGGACATATCCCTATTGTCCGGAAGGTTCCTTGTGGGTGTTACAGTCTTGTTGACATTTAGGGACGCTAACACTTTGTACCTGTTAGACGTTTCAACGTTTACTGGGACGCCCACATTACCCGGTGATTGCGGCGTGGACGATTGTCTCCGTCGTTTAGCAAACCTGTCGCTGTAGTGTGTTGATCGACTATCATGAACAGGAGGTTTAGCGGGAGATTCGGCCTCTTCACAAGTGTAGAGTACGCCATCAACAAACATTTTGTCCCTTATAAACTTCACCTTGTAACCCGTTTTCCGTAGACGTTTAGCTACTGGATAAAGTTGCCTACGGACCTCCTCCACCACTGATGGAAACTGCTCGTTTACACCGTAATGTGTTCCCTTTAGCAAGTAAGTGCGGGATAATACCAAACTATGCTGGTTCTGGTGGAGAAACCGGGCAACGATAGGACGAGGACTATCACGTTTCCTCTTGCCAAATCGGTGAACGTTCCCGAACTCGATGACGTCTTGTATGTCTAACTCATTATGTAGGAAAGATCTTACCAAGGACTCGGTGTCCTCTCGGACGTTCTCACTTAACCCGGTGAATACCAAGTTTGCCTTCATGGAACGGCATTGGAGGTCAGTTACCATCGATTTCAGCTCGTCCCTTTCATCATTAGCTTTCGCCACCTTAGATAATAAAGCATCGGAGTTCGATCTCTCAACACGTTTTTTTAATGCATTAATATCATCATCATGTTTATCCGTTTTGACCTTCACCGATTCAAACAACTGTCCGATCACTTCTGCACTGTGTTCTATATCACGTGTTTGACAAGTCAATGTTGCGAATTTATCTTCAACATCACGTACACGCGATGACAAAAGAGTGAGGGCATGCTGTATTTGGTCTATTTTATCAACTTGCTCCTCAATATGTTTTAGTCTGTTGTCCATACGCATCATTATATTGATAATGTCAGCATTAATGATTTCAGTCGACCCTTTGCTCATGATGTCGCCATATAGTACTGTGCGCGTCGCCTCTAACACTGACGAGGTGTTCGCACTTGAATGGGTAGCATCAATGTCCGTATGAGTGTGTGTAATGCCCTCAGACATAATACTGGTGCACGTACACACAACGCACGTGAAAATGGGCACTAGAGCGTGACGAATCGCCGACCGTACTAGGTTCTCACACCCGAGTTTACCTGTCGCATATATATAATATAGCTCTATAATCACATATATACAATATAGCGTACCGACATCAAAACGTGCGAATTTCCAGGTAATACACAATTTCAGTTCGATTCTAATAGTACCTGCAATACAGAAGAACTAATACCGATCCGTGGCGTGATCTGAATGCATCTTTGGAGTCACATAAACGGGTTCACTGATAATTTTCTCTCCGAACGAACTGCTCAGGTCCACCATGGTCGCCGCCATCTTGCCTCTCTCCCACTGTACGGGTGAGTTTTTGGATACTCCAGAAATCACCAACCGACCTAGAGAAAGTTATTTTAAAATTTTTATATTTGGACCATACAACATCTCCAGAACTTTTACTTTTCAAATTGTATAACAACACCCCACACAAGTGTTGTTATAATGCTTACGTTATTTGTGCTATTCAAATACAGTTTAAACCAAATCCTATTTTCTTTACCACGCATATAAATATCTGCGCTCAGGCATAGTACTTCGGTAAATGAAAAACGACTTACATAGTTTTAATATATATTCTCTCCCTTTTTTATTTATCGTGTGCTATCGACCTATCCGTGACCATCTACACTCCTGTTAAATGAGTCTACTCCCGTACTTGGGTGGACCAAGTCCAGAACCAAGAAGGAAGAGGAAGGAATATAAATCTTAATAATGTTTAACTTAGTGATGCTATTACCAACGAACAGATAAATGGTCTAGTGACCGACATATCTACTGTGTTAACAAATTGCGCCACTAATACAATAGGTGTGTCGCACCGTCGTAAAAATAAGTACAAAAATGTAAATAAGCCATGTTTAACCACGTTTGTAAACTTGCTAGAAACGCCTTTAATAAATATAAAATTAGATATAAATTTAAAAAATTAACGGAAACCAAGCACACGATGAATAAAAAGGGAGAGAATACAGAAAACAACTAAGGAAAAATCACAAAAAATATCAAGAGAAATGCACCAAAGAATTAAGAGAGAATTCCAAACGAGACCCTAAAGCATTCTTGAAAACACTTAATATTTTCACAAAATAAAAATACTACACCAGACATACCTATTGACGTCCTATATGACTATTTTAAGAAACTTAATCCACTCGAAGAGGACAGTAATAATGACGAGGTTGATAACGACAGTTTTGATAATGATAATGACGTCAACAATACATTGAATGGACCAATCACTGAATCAGAAATACAAAAAACTATAAATCATTCAAAAATAATGAAGTGTCCGGCCCGGACCGCGTTTTGAATGAATATCTGAAAAATTCCCCACCGGACCCAGACCCAGATAAATATAGAGCTATCACTTTAATTAGTTGCTTTGGTAAACTAACTATTTACGTCAATTATCAATACCCGTCTTAATGAATATCACTTTTGGTATCAATCACAGTGTGGAAGATATTATATTTATTAAGTTGCATGAATTCAATATCTAAATGGTTTTTTTTCTTTTCAGGGTTATTTCTTTAGCCGGATACGCATTGCCCTGCTTCCTATTTGTGGATTAGTTATGCTTTATACACTATGGACGTCTAACACCACACAACAAGGTTTAGCTGAATCAGACGCTGGTCAGTCCTCTCCGATAGACGTTCCTGTAGTACGCCGGGAGTCACATAAGACTAGCATGGCCAGTACACTGCCAACGCCAGAACCGTCTTTGGAACATCCCAGTAACGTTACAAAGGGTTATTTGGTTTATGACTGCAGTCATCGGTGGCCAGGATCCTGTGGCGGCTGGTCAGACAGAATTTCCGGGATTTTATCGACTTACGTACTGGCAATATTGACCAACAGACAATTTCTGATCAATGTTGACAATCCTTGTCCACTTGAAAATTACTTTGAGTCGAAATTATACGACTGGCGATACAACAAAACACTTTTAGGACATAAACCATCTAGTAATTACTATTTGAAAGATGATCAAGGATGGAAAATCATGAAGATATTATTGACAGCTAAATCTGCCAAACCAATAAAGGATTTCTTCACTGCCCACGTCAGCTTTGTGCGTATTAACTGGGACATGACTCGGGAGTTCCGAAAGTTCTACCACGTGGAGAATTACGTCCCTTGGATAACACGACTCCATTTTGCCGATATTTATCGTTATATATTCGACATATTTTTCCAGCCAAAGCCTTTCTTGCTCGATATAATAGACACCGTTCAAAAAAGCAAACATAAAAACGCAACGTTTTGTGCTCACCTAAGGATTGGAAGAAGCTCGACACTTCCTAACGACAACGTACGGACAAAACCGGAACACATCCATATTATGCTCGACTTCATAGAGACCATCGACAAAAGTAAACATGATTTATTTTTAGCTACCGATTCAGAAAAAATACTACATGAATTTGAAACTAAATATTCCAAAAACTCCATTCTAACTGTCCCAGGAAGGATAACACATATAGACCAAACTAAAACAGGCGATGTGTGTGATGGATTTCAGAAACAACTTCTCGATTTTCTTTTTCTGCGAACTTGTGACAAACTCGTAATTTGTGAGAGCGGGTTCAGTATGATGGCCGCCTATTGGCGGGATATCTCCGAGGGACTATACTGTTGGACTCCCTACACAGTCGTCCCCTGCTCCCGGTATACCGTACATGACTTTTTCCCAAAACCGTTATTGAGTTCTCCGCGATGAGTTTCATCTTCTATTTCACCTTATATAAACAAATTTTCCATGCTTAAAACCGCGATGACAATCATATACCAAGACTGTAGTCCGCATATGTCACTTCCGGTACAATCAACATAGTCTATGACTGACTACAACGTCTACACACAATTTATAATGGCGTCTCATCGTTTAGTTGTTACTTCCGGTCTTTTACCCACAACCCAAAGCCACTTGTAAGTAATATGTCGTCACTTCCTGTTCATAATATGCAAACACCGCATTCCCTTGTAACTAGTTACTACTTCAATGACAACAAGTAATTTTACACTGTCTTTATATGCGTAAAACAATCCTAATAGTTTCTTAGAAGAAAGTGACATTACTTCCGGTACAACAGGTTTCAATATATTATGCAACACACACAACTGCGCATTACAATTTCCTAAGTAAATGAGTTGGCACTTCCGGTAAATAACACATTGTCATTATAATACTTTGCGCCCTTGGAACGGAACAGCTAATTAAAGGTGACTACACATAGGGCATGTAAAGTACAATATTACTGGTCACGATAGCATGACACCGACCCCTTTAAAACCGATGCAATTACATTATACGATTTTCTTTTCTACGCCATCAACACACAAAAGTCGAGAAATGTGATGCCACGGTCACTGTCACGTTGCTGTCATCTTGAGATTGATTTTTTAAGAAGAGATAAAGCGATATTTCATAAAATTCCAGAATTGATAGCCTTGTTTCGATTTAAAAAAATCAGGAATGACAATTCTGATTACTTCTGTACCGTCATGACAGGAAAATGATATGTTAAGGCAGAATCCTTGTCAATGTGCTGAGGACTATTTCAAGCCATCTTGTTTGAGTATAATTGATATTCAGGTGTGTGTTTCCAAAAGAAGTAGTCGATGTGATGACATTCCCTCGCGCGTTGTTAGAAATGACAGTATTAAGAGCCATTTTATCTATCAATTACGCCGTTCTTTATTCATGTTAAACCACCGCACGTGAAACTGATAGACACATCAGTATATCTGGCCAATTTATATTACATTTTAAATATGCAGATTGCAAACACAAATGTCACATTCGATTACTTTTCCTCTTCACATATATGAAAGTAACAGTAGTGAAAATGATTTTCATAAATATATTTTATATGACGTGTTCCATTTCGGCCTCAGCTCCTCCTAAATAGAATGAATTGCCATGCAAGACTGATTGTTTCTAGACTTTTGTTTCATTTTGTTATTGACTGTGTTCTTGAATTGTCTATCAGAATGTACATCACAACCATATCTCAATATTTACATTCTGTATGCTTAGACNGTTATTGTTGTTGACGGTTGCTAAGATCTCTCACGATAGTGTCACATTTCCCCGCGAAAAAACACTGTTCTCGCCACTGCGTTGCACCCGTGTATAAGCAGGAACAAACCCTGTTTATTTGTTTTATTCGTTGTTATATCGATCCACTGAAAGGATTCGTCAATGTAAATATAAGGAATGATATTTATTTTTTCAACATTTATGAGGTCATAACAACAATGGGTTTTTGGACATATTTTACATGAATCGCTAACGCGATTCATTCAATATGTCCATAAACCCATTGTTGTTATGACCTCATAAATGTTGAAAAAATAAAAATCATTCCTTAAAACATAACTTATATATTGGATGGGCTTGTTGTCATCATAATTAATGGATGGATGGATGGATGGATGAATGAATGAATGGATGAATGGATGGATGAATGAAAGAAGAAATTAATGAATGGATGGATGAAGAAATGTGTAACAGTGTATTGGAAATGTAATATAATATAAAATAAGTTGAAATAATTATTGGAAAAACTTTTTGTTTGCTTGTTTGTATTTTACGTCATATTAACAACTATTGTCATTTAAGGACGTGCCAGAATTGGTGGTAGCGGAAAGCTGGAGTACCCAGAGAAAAACCACCGACCTGCGGACAGTACCTGGCGATTGTCCCACGTAGGCTTCTAACCCGCGACCAGAGGTGGCGGGCTAGTGGTAGCAGGCTGTCAGACGCCTCAACGACTAGGCCACCTCGGCCCTGTTATTGTGTGTAAAACAATAAAGTTTAAATATTTCTTTAATAATGACAAAGCGTAAATGTCAGTTACCAATGGAACCGCACGACCATTTAGTTGAACACCAATAATTTGGAGGAAGGAACAGTTACGGTTGTCAATGTGCCAGAAAACAAAGAACGTTCAAGGACGTTCCATATATTCAAAATCATGTTTATTTTAATGGCTTTATTTTGTTGGGCGTTGAAAAGTAGATACTAATGATGAAAAATGTCAAAAGAATCTCGCAATCGCCTAACGATAAACGTACTGGTTTAGAAGTCGGGTGTCGCTCCTCTGTAATTGTATAAAGGAAAGGTATCAGCCTAGCTAGTGACTGCTTTTTTTTTACCTGGGACCAATATGCCGTATGCCTTCAATTTTGCTATGACATATTTCAGGGGTGCAGAGAGGGTAAGTGAGCGTATTTACACGCCCGTATTGGACGACTGGTCGTTTAATGGTATGGGCTTTTTTGACTGTCCGTCCGTCCGTTTACTTTTCTTTGTCATCGCTCTCCTGCCTTCATTCATTAATATACCTTAATGAAACTTGGTACACCGATAATGCATACCAATAAAGCTCGAACGAGTTTGCATTTCAAAGTTTACGTGCATTTTTGGTGGATTTATGCCCCTTTTATTGCCAATTAAAGGGCATTGTGTTGTAATTTATTTTTTATTTTTTAATCAATTCCTTTCAAATTTGGACTGGTAATGTTAGAAGCAATAATGTTCAACATATATTACCTGTTTTTCTGTCGAAATTTGGTCAGAAGCATCCTTAGGGGAAGGAGAACAAATTTTGTATAAATGGTGGGTCTGGCCCCCCTAGGGGCTTAGGGGCGGGGCCCTATAGGGGAAATATAGCATTCCTACAGTAGAAGAAGGATTTTAAAGAATTTACTATGTGTTCTCTATTGGGCCCGCCCCTCAGGCCCCTCAGGGGCCCCTCCCTTCAGGGTCCTGTGGGGCCAAACCATGGTTTATACAAAATTTGTTCCCCTTCCCCTAAGGATGCTTCTGACCAAATTTGGTCAAAATCTGCTCATTTGTTTATGACTAGTAGCGATTTGTAGGAAAAGTTGACGGACCACGGACGGACGACGCGCCATCGCATAAAAAAGGTCAGAATATAAAAATGATACCTGGATGCACAACTTCAGGTGTTAGTTATCATATATGGAAACTTTTGTTGAAATGGATCCCTAACTTTAGAAGGAGTTGTGCGGACAAAAAAAATCAGTATTTTTTTCAACAAAGGGCCATAACTTCATAACAAGAGGCCCATGGGCCTTAACGGTCACCTGATATATTTATACAGAGAGTTGATTTTGTTTTTAACACGAACAGAAATATTATTCAAAGTGACAAAAAAAATAATAAAACCACCTTATCCAATATCTAGCATACAGATTTAAGACTAAAAAGTATTTGAAACTAACACCTCTGATTCTAAACAAGGAAAATGAAGAAATTTTAGCACACTGACTCCTTTGGGCCCCACCCTACAGCTCTTGGGGGTAGGGCTGGCTCAAAATTTTCAAAGTATCAAACTGTCAACTCAGGGTTATAATTCCAATCAAGTTATTAACATGTTATATTATTCAAAGTATCATTTGCCATTATAAACCATAATAAAAAAAAATTGAAAAGAAGATTTTTGAAATTTCAGTCAATTCAACCCTTTTTGGCCCCACCCATCAGCCCCTGGGGGTCAGTCAGGGCTCATATGTGCATACCATCAAACTGCTGCCCAATACTGATAATGCTAACCCAAAGTGAATTGCTTCCAATGAAAATTAAACAAATGTCAGTCCAAAATGTGATTCCCTATATAAACTATAGTAAAGTTTACCCCCTCCCCAGGGGGAAACGTGAGACCCAAGGGGCATGAAATTCACAATTTTGGTAAAGCACCTCGAGACCCTGCCATCTATGAAGAGTATTTGATTCTACCATATCTGGGACTTGAGAAGAAGATTTTTGAAATTTCAGCCAATTCGACCCTTTTTGGCCCCACCCATCAGCCCCATGGGGGTCAGTCAGGGCTCATATGTGCATACCATCAAACTGCTACCCAATACTGATAATGCTAACCCAAAGTGAATTGCTTCCAATGGAAATTAAACAAATGTCAGTCCAAAATGTGATTCCCTATATAAACTATAGTAAAGTTTATCCCCTCCCCAGGGGGAAAAGCGAGACACCAGGGTCAAGAAATTCACAGTTTTTGTAAAGAACCTTAAGACCCTTCCATCTATGAAGAGTATTTGATTCTACCATATCTGGGTCTTGAGAAGAAGATTTTTGAAATTTTAGTCAATTTGACCCTTTTTGGTCCCGCCCCTCGGCCTGGGGGCCGGGGACCAAATCGGCCACTAATTTTGTCGACCTTTGGCCATGGAAGGTTTCTGCAAAATTTCATTGAAATTGGTTCAGGGGTTCTGGAGAAGAAGTCGAAAAAGTAAATTGTTAACGGACGCACGACGGACGCACGACGTCGCCGGACAAAAAGCGATCGCAATAGGTCACTTGAGACTTTGTCTCAGGTGACCTAAAAAAAGGGGTGAGAATGAAAAAAATAGTACCTGGATGCACAACTTCAGGTGGTAGTTATCATATCTGGAAAGTTTCGTTGAAATTGGTCCATTACTTTAGAAGCAGTTGTCCGGACTAACTTTTTCTACGGATGGACAGACAGACAAGCTGATTCATGTATAACCTTGATTCTGTGACCGCGATTCAGCACATGTCAACTATCCCACTAGACAGGTTGTCCCTCTGAACCCCAAAATTTCCCATTTGATCCCTCTGAAGGCATAGGACCGAGTCTGGCCCCTCTATCTTAAAATTATGACCAGGCATATGTCCCTGTTTGTGAACAAAAGCCCAAAACGAGGGAAAACTGCTAAGTGCACATGCAAATAATGCAAAAAATAATAGTATAAGTAACTTTTTCTTACACCTCATAAATTAAAATATGTGCCAAAATCAGTTGAGTCTTACCTTATTATCCCTTATAATTACCCCTCAAGCCCCTGGCCCTCGGACATTGGTCGAGTAACAGGATAATTAAGCTAACGGAATGTGTCCCTTGTCAGGGTACTTTTGAATTGCAGCAGTTAATCTTAGTGGTGTAACTTTTGACTTTCTAAAAACAATAAAGGAACTCCTAAAATATCATGAAGCAATTGGGATCATTTTTCCCCTATGGCCCTGAATTTTCCCTCTCCTGTTACACTATTAATCGAAGATGGGTGCATATATATGGAACAAGTTATCTAGGGGAGATGACTACATTTATCCTTGGCGATTTTAGTCACCTAACTTCACACACTTCTTACATTTTTCCTGTTACATCTTTGACAATATCCTACCTACACTCATCCTCGATATCCAGGGGTTACGCTCAATTTCGCTCTCTGCATCCCTGGAATATGTCATAGCAAGTGAGCGTAACCCCTGAATATCGAGGATGACCTACACTAATATTGAGGTTACTATTTGGACAGTAACTATTTGTATGGAAAAAATATATATTAACCAGAAATAAGCTTAAATTACACTTATAGAATAGCTAGTATTTTTTGGGGGGGGATTTTATAGTAAATACTGAAAATCATGTGTGTACTAAGTTGCATATAAATCCTGGGAGCACACAATTTTTTCAGTACATACCATAAAACCCAAATAACAATCATGGTTGTCCCTTATAATTTAGTTAAAACAGACGGACAACACTTTTTTAGTTCATCATAACAGATGGATATTTATTAATTTCTGATCAAAACAAATTATTTTTGCACAAAACATAACATGCACAGAAATATATTTTTCGCCGATCAACTTCAATCAATCACAAGTTAGAATAACAAATACCCTGCCAAAAATTGTGGTATACCACGTCACTTTTTGTAACATATTTTGTTGTTGATATTTTTTAGGTTACCGTATTTGACCGCAAATAAGCCCCCTCCCACTTTGGCAAATGTCCTGGGAACAGGCAGGGTGCCTGCAATCGAGCCCCCTCCCTAATTTTGTCTCTTTCTATAATCAATCTATAGTCAAGCATTAGGAAGAATAGCCAAAATTAAATGATATAATTATATATACATGTAGATAATTATTATGTCTATATTTTATATATGTGTGGCAGATATTATTTGCACATAGAATTACAGTTGCATTCTAGCTTCACGCTAGAGGGTATTTCCCTTTAGCTCAATTTGTAGAGAGACAGGCTAGGAAGTCTGGGATTGTGGGTTCGATATCGGACGAATCACACTATTCTCTTTCCTGTTGCAAATGGTATTAGTGACCCTCCCTGTGGTGACAGGAAGTTAGAACCTGGGTTTTTGTGTGTTTAAGGGCAAATACATTTAAGAATTAATGGGGGAGTAATGTGGCAGATTTTGATTGTACATAGGATTACAGTCGCCTTCTAGCTTCGCACTACAGGGAATTTCCCTTTAGCTGGATCAGTAGAGCGGCATACAAATAAGTCTGGGATCGCGTGGAAGCATACTACTCTCCTTCCTGTTACACATGTATACCCGACACACTGTATATCTATACTGGAATGAAAAGGAAAGCTCACTAAAAATGCCACACGACTCAACAAAACATAAAATTTAGAAGACTAATGAAGACATACAGAGTATTGGAATAAAAGGGATCAAAACACCAGGCTAGTTAGATTTGGTAAAGACCTACATTCATGCAACAATTAGTTTCATAAAATCTATAAAAAAAATATTAAAAAACATGTATGATGAATATGACAACTCTTACAAATATATATAGACAAATTCTAAATCAATTCAGTCTGGCAAGATAGTCAATTTATAAAAAAAACCGGATCCAACAAACAAAAATTTCAGCTATAAATGCAACATGTAAATGTGAATAACTTTTCTCATACATTTTTTTTTAAAGTTCCATATGCATGTATTTAAAAATATGCAAAAATAATATTAATTTATTTATTCTAGCATGATATAAATAAAATAATATTGGTAAACTAAACAAATTTTATTATTATTATAACTGGTTAAAAACTCGTATTTGCCAAATAAAATGTCAGTTTCACAAAAGCATTTCCCTGGTTTAAAACAATTTGTTAAGTCTCACACCACAACTGGAAATTTCCGTCACAGCTGAACTTTCACATCTTGATGAGGCAAAAGACTTGGGACATTATGGGTGATTTTTGGCCTCATAAATAGTAAAAATTTCAAATTCAGATCTTTCTTGGTACAGATTTTTTCCAATGCGCATGCGTAGATGCCCTACCATAGCAACAAAATTAGCACTGGGCAATTATCGATTTACCGATGAAGGGCAAGACTGGGCAAAAGGTTCCCTGTAAACAGTATATTCAAAATCATTTTCATAATCATATCATTTCAACAAAATTTTGGATCATCTTAATAAATCTTTCTTGTGTCATCCTATGTCTAACATTCATAATTCAAATGTAATAGGTGAGAAAAAATGCAACAGCCAGACCGTGGTTCGAACCTGGGACCCTCCGAGCTCTAGACGGACGCTCTACCAATTGAGCTAGCTACCAGGTCGCCAACGATCGACCCAGTCCAGTTCCGCTACACAAACATTAAACATGTTTCACATATTTATGAACACTTATAAATAGTTATCGATACTTTCACACTTCAGTTCTTGCATTTGCTACTGGGCATATATAGCATGAGGTCCATGGGACCTGTATCAAACACCTGTTTTTTATCTGAATTTGACAACAACAAAAATTTGATTATTTGAAATCATTGTATCCATCTCAGATTTCTTATTGATTCAGAAATACAATAAATCACACTTGATTATAAGCTTAAGCCAATGACAGGAACATTTTACAAATTGTCAACACATTTTATATCCTCATCTGACCTTGAATGGGGCTTCATGCTAAATACTGTGGCAACAGGCCTTATTGTTCTTGAGAAGGAAAAGGTTGTTGACAGATGGATGACAGTCATACGCTAAACCATGATGTACATACACATGTAACCTCACACACACTTTCATTTGTACCGCTTAAATTCAAAACGATGCATTTAAATCTACAACACGGCGTTTGATCAACAATAAATAACCTAACTTGGTATTAGTTTCTCATCTACAGTTAAGGAGCGTCTAACCAAACATTCAGAAGTACACGATTAACATGCAATTTTTTTTTTTACAAAGAGAAACCATTGAACAAAATTAAAGCTGCAAGGAAAATTTATAATTTTAGTAATCAATATGAATATACAGGAGTCGTTAAACACAGGCACAGAAAAGTTATTTTTGGGCAAGCAATACAAGTCAGAAAAATGTCCAACAAGCTGGACATCTTTGTTACAATAACTTAGAGTGCTGGGACTCGCTACCTTAACTCACTCACCCCTGAAGACACATTTGAACTCTTCCAATTCAACGGTTGGAATAGTTCATTACGATATTTCAGGGGTGAACGAGTTAAAATAGCAACATGGCATTTTCAATATAAAAGAGTATGCAGTATGTACTGTGCTGTTTAAACAATCAAAAGTGAACAATAGGTGTATGTGTTTTGCATCATATTGCTTCAAATTAAAATTCATGATCAATCATTTCTATTTCTCAAATGATCAATGATTGATCATTAATTGATAATAAAACTTAAAAATGCAAAGGAAATAAAGAAAGAAGCATTCACCAAAATGGATAAAACGTTTTAAATACCTAGCTATAACGCAAAACAGTTGTTTAAACGTAGTTTATGGTAAAACTTACAATTATATTTAATCAGTGTTTGGGTCTGCTGTGAATCTGAAAAACTCTTATAAAGATTTCAAATCATGATCAGTAATTAAAAATCATGATTGATTTAACATAGTTGAAAGGTAAAACAACTAATCATTAAAAAACTATTTGATTATTAGAACAACACTAGTGCGTAATGTGGACTTGTTCATATGTATAGCTTGTCATCAAAATACACTGGAAAGGAATTTTCACTTCATTATGTTATACCCATAGACATATTTACATTTTGTAATATAAATTACATATCAGTTACAATGAAGGATGTACATGTAAATGGGCTAGATTATCATTTTGGAAAAAGATATAGCCAAAACAAAAATGAATTAAATAGATCAAAGATATAGTGTTATAATCAACACCAATTATTTTTAAATCAAAAAGACATCACACAGGAGTCATATATATTGACCACATTTTGTATTATCAATAAATTCATAAATAATTTAGAGAAATTCCAATATTATTTAAATTTTAAAGTACTATTAAAACACAACATCAATCTACACAAGTTGAAGTAGAAAAATAATCTACCTGAATATGTTTGTCTTTCACTCAAATTTTATACAAAAATTGACCCCTATTACTTCAGACAAAATGTATCAACTCTTCATTGCACTCAATAATGAAAAATACTGATTGGTTGATTTTTTTTTTTTATATCGCATAATTATTTTTTTTTTTTACAAAGAATCTAACCTATGCTAACATCAATGCTCAAACCTTCTATGAGGTAGTTCACAACTAGGACTATCCTCCCGGGATGGATTCGACCCAGAACTACCACTTCCTGTGCGACTACGTATATGATCTTCAAAGATTTCGTCTCTGAATTCTGACCCAGGAGAAATCATGTTCCCACCGCTGGCCCCTGAGCACCTACAAACATCTCGCTCCAACTCGGCTAATCTCAATTTTTCGTTCAACTTTTCGTGGAGTTTAAGCTGATCTTCCACCTTTGTAGATGGTGGGATGGGTATCCTGCAATCCTGTCTGCTGTTACGTCGTTGGGTCAGATGCTCAGTGGGTAAGCGGTACATTGAATCAAAATCTGGGTTTGTTTCTACACTGTATTTATTGTTCTTGTTGTTTTTCATTTTTTCCTGTTTAGAGTTATCCCCCTTGCTTTTGTCTTTGCTGCGACCTTTAATTATGACCCCCTCGAGGTCATTTTTCCCTTTCAGTTTATTTGGTTTCTCATCTCTTGGGGACTCAGCTCTTTTTTCCTCATTGAGGCGATCTTTCACTTTTGGACATGTGAAATTCTTCAAACCTTTGTGTCCCTGAGATCTTGGAGAAGAGAGGCCTTTCTCCTCTAGCGTGTTCTTGTCTCCCTTTTTCTCACTCTCTTTTTCTTCCTGGGATTTTTCCTCCTTCGGAGAAAGTTGTTCTTTTTTGTTTTCTTCATCAGGTAAATTTACCACAACATTTAATTGCATTTCTTTCTGAAAGTTTTCTTCAATACGGATAATTTCTTCACATATTTCATCTGAAGGGACTATTTCAATTTCCGTTAAAGAATCAGTACTGCTGCTAAGTGAGTCAGAAATTATTTCCTGATTATCATTAGATGTTCCTGAGTTTTTCATCAATGAATTTGATGATGAAGAAGAGGATGTTGATGATGAGGATACTGACTTCTTGAGACTCTCCAGTTTGTTGCAGGAGTCCTGCTTTTTCACCAAAGAATCTTTGATATCGGTTACCCTGGTTACCTCAATATGGCTGCCACATTTATTTGACTTTTCAACAGATTCCTGATTGATCATTTTTCTGAGTACTTTAGGGGACAAATCATCAATCTGAAAGGAATTTCAAACAATTAATATAATATCATTACACAGGCAAACTTTCTTCATGTCAATTCAGGTCAAATTTAAGCATCCTGGTCCCACTGCCAGAAATTGTAACTAAGTATTGGAAAATGTTTTTTCTGGCATAACTATGACTTTAATAAATCATTTTTAAAAAGAAAAACCATACCTAGCGGGACTTTTATGAGAAATAATAAAGATGAATTAAACAAAATATAATCAACAGTTCTGCGTGCAAAAGATTATCAGGGCTAGTCCGGAATTCGAATCCCTGCACTTCAGAATCAGATTGTTATAATATTAGACTAACCGAATGAGCTACCTGGTTAATGGAAAGTTACACCCAAACGGAAGTTAAGGGGAGGTAACTGTATACAGGAAACAAGAGGCCCAAGAGGGCCTGTATCGCTCACCTGAATATTTAAGCAGTCATAGCAAAATATTCTCATTAAATATTATATTGCACTAAAAATATTTCCCTCGCAAACTTTGTTGGCTCCATCTGTTGAAACTACCAGCAAAATATTATTATAAGATTCTATGCTTTTTGATTCTTCTTCAGAAGTTGCTGACATATTTTTCCCTGTGATCTTGTAAGTAGGTCAATGTCATTTTCCTTCTCAAATTGGTTAGCTCTATTCCAAAAAGCTACCAGCCAAATCTTATGAATCCATTCCTTTTAGTTCTCAAGAACAAATCCATTAAAATGTTGTTGACCTCTGTGACCTCTAAAGTAGGTTGAGGTCATTTTCATTTGCAAACTTTGGTGAGCTCTATCCCGGGAAGTCACCAGCCAAATATTATAATTTTATGCCTTTTAATTCTTCAGAAGAAGCTGTTTGAACTGTTTGACATATTTGAACGCTGTGACCTTGAAAGTAGGTCAAGGTCATTTTCATTCGCAAACTTTGTTTGGCTCTTTCCCAGGAAGCCACCTGCCAAATATTAAGATTTTATAACTACCAGTTCTTCAGAAGAAGTCGTTTAAAGTGTTTGACATATCTGCCTCATGTGACCTTAAAAGAAGGTCAAGGTCATTTTCATTCTCAAACTTTGTTCGGCTCTTTCCTAGGAAGCTACAAGCCAAATATAGAGATTATATACCTTTCAGTTCTT
>NW_018407075.1:699783-719595 GCF_002113885.1 Mizuhopecten yessoensis
AGAAGAAGTCGTTTGAAGTTTTTGACATATTTGACCCCTGTGACCTTGAAAACAGGTCAAGGTCATTTTCGTTCTCAAACTTTGTAGGGCTCCTACCAACGAAGCTTTCAGCCAAATATCATGACTCTAGGCCTGTCCGTTCTTCAGAAGAAGTTGTTTAAAGGTAAAGTTGACGGACGAGGACGGACGGACGGACGGACGGACGACGGACGCAGCGCCACGGCATAAGCTCACTTGGCACTTCGTGCCAGGTGAGCTAAAAACCACAGTGCAGTGGGACAGGGATCCTATGGAAGTTAAGGGGAGGTAACTGTATACAGGAAAAAACACTGAAGTGGGACAGGGATACTTAGATAAGGAAATTTTGCCTGTGTATAATTCAGCATCAGGCTGTATCTGCTATATTCTCTAAACTAATAGCATGTTAACAAAACATGCTATTCTGAGTAAACTACCCACAGACACTTCTTGGGAAGTTATGAAAAGTTTAAATTGTTTCTCTAGAAGGGTGTTAATTGTCCTTAAGTTTTTTGCTGGTCTTGATTTTTGCATCTGGGAAGATGACACAAACATGTTCAGAACAGGTACATCAATCCCATAAAAATATTCAATATCAAAAATATTGTAAGTGGATAACTACCTAAGGTACATCATGCCTACCAACTCAAGTTTCATAATTATCAGTTAACTCATTCACCCCTGAAATTTCATAATGAACTATTTCAGCCTTTGAATTGGAAGGGTTCAAATGTGTCATCAGGGGTGAATGAGTTAAGAAGGAAAGTAGCGTTATGTCAGAAAAAAATCTATAAATGGTTATTAGAAAGGAATAATTATAATTCCCAATAAACTTGTTGAAATCTGAGTACTATTCATGTCTACCGAGTTTTATAAAAAATCAATGGAGAAGGTCAATATTAACAGGAGTGTGTTTGACAACACCCACTCACAGCTGGTTGGATGGTCAAGAATATTCCAGTATACAAATTTTAAAATGTACATCCCATCCCCCCCTTACTGTATTGCAAGAGTATACTATATATACCAGGACGTTTATGCTGCAGTTTATTTTTCACCTCTTTTGTCCTCCATAATGAGGGTGAATTCATCACTTCAGCGAATATTAGTAAACAACATAATATGCATAGGAACTAAACGTGAAAGGCAAAATTAAAACTAGGTGTATATTGATTTTACCGCCGAAGGGTAAATGTGTGAATATGGATTTCACTGCCAAAGGGAGAAAGCGTGAATATCGATTTGACCGTCGAAGGGTGAAAGTATGAATATGGATTTTACCACCCAAGGGTGAAAGTATGTCTGGGAGAAAATGTCCTCGGTAAACAGTGGTTCCATGGATGGAGGTATCTCTCCCCCCTTCCCACAAGGTCTTGTTTACTTTGTGTATGTACCTCATGTTCGATATGGAAGGACTTGATGACGATTGGCTCATCCTCTGGACAGCTGTATTTTTGGAGATACGGATGGGCCAAAGCTTCTTCAGCGGTCAGTCGCTGACCAGGAGAGAAAACCAATAGTTTCTCCAGCAGATCAACAGCTGCACAAAAGCAAAAAGCCTCATTTAAGTTAAATACACCAACAATACTATACTAAGATAGAGTATACATGATGATTACAATGTACAATTGGAGGAGGAATTAATGTAAGCTCTAGATCTAAGCTTGTTTTCCCAGCCAGCCCCTTGAATTCATATGTTTGTATTAAACATTTGTTTAATTATTGAATAAAATACTGTTTAAACTAATATTATACAATTATTGCCCTTGTTTGGGGAAGATATGAATATATTTTTTACCTGAATAATGCAATGTTCCCCCAATGGTATGACACACAGAACAATTCCAACAAAAGTCTCTGCATTACTTTTCTCACAGCAGCTTACAGTCTATCAATGGGTATGATCAGTGAACTTAATTAATTTCAGAATGAAATGGAGTTTCCAGTTTCCAAAAATGTTTATTAATGCACAAATTTTCTGTTGTGATATCGTCACCAAACTGCAAATCAAAACATCATGGCCTGTATGGAGATTGGTCACATTAACAAGCACACAATATAAACAGAGTCACTGCCATCACTATGGTTATAAGGAAGTTTTATTTTTCCCACAACCCGATAGGTTTCCTCACTCATCACCCATTGGATAAACCCGCTAGGAGTTGGTAAACATTTCTGGTCACCGACTAGTGGGTCGTACCACCCTTGACATTATTTCATTGGTCGATCTTCTGATTATGATGTCAACTAACAATGCTATGCGAAGTCGTCTTCCATTGTGACACCATATACTAAGTATAGCTCATGGGAAATGTTTCTCCTATCAGAAACAGGAACAACAGGCCCATGGGCCTTAACGCTCACCTGAGTCCTACAGTATTTATTTTTGTTGTTGAAATATGTACCAATTTGAGTAAAAAATAGTTAAGTATAAGGTTAACTGAACTTTGTCAGGACCATGATGAGCTGATCATGCCTAGACCGATTTTCAATTAGATCGGCCTATTAGAACTTGTTTTTAAGTTTGAAATAGGTATTTACAAAATAGCTGCCATGGCAGCCAAATTGTATTTCTGATCGACCCGAAAAATAATAACACTTTGTCAGGACCATGATTCGATCATTCCTACCAGGTTTCAGTTCAATCGGCCCAGTAGAACTTGACTTTAAGTTTGAAATAGTTTTTCAAAATGGCAGCCTTGGCGTCCATATTGGATTCCTGATCGACCCGAAAAATAACAACCCTTTGTCAGGATTATGAGTCGATCATTCCTACCAGGTTTCAGTTCAATCGGCCCAGTAGAATTTGACTAAGTTTGAAATAGTTTTTCAAAATGGGGGCCATGGCGGCCATATTGGATTTCTGATCGACCTGAAAAATAACAACACATAGTCAGGGAGATGTCAGTAACCTTCCCATGAAATATTAATGAAATCCCTTTGCCAGTATTTCAGCTTAAGTTGAAAATGTAAAATATTAACGGACGACGGATGGACGACGGATAGCAATAGGTCACTTGAGCTAAAGCTCAGGTGATCTAAAAATCTTATCGTAAATCTCACCATCAGAACTGAAATCTTTCAACTTTGACCTAAGAGAGTGTTTTGGTGCCTTAGACCTCTGTCGGAGCACCGATCCTGGAAGGACTTGCGTAAGTACATTCCATTCATTGTCATTGAGAGAGAGAGCATCAATGATCTGCCCCATCTGATCCATTTCATTGGCCCCGGGGAACAGTGGCTTGCATGTCAACATCTCTGCAAAGATACATCCGACCCCCCATATATCAATGGCCTTGGTGTAGTCTCTGGGAGAAACGATGAGCTCTGGGGAACGGTACCAACATGTTCCAACTCCATCTGTCAGGAAACCCTGAAACATTCGTTCAAGGAGATGCATAATGAAAATCAAACTGAACAAATGTTTCAAACGACAAAAACTTGAAACTCACTGTAATAACCCTTTGAGGGCAAATTTATCATGGCAACAGTTATAAGTACATTTTACACAGCCTACCATACACAATTGTATAGTTATCATTTGTAGAGGGTGCAATTAACACTGGGCAAATATGGATTTTACCAGTGAAGGGCCAAAGTTTCCATGAGTCTGTTCGTTTATTTGTACAAACTGGTTTGTCTGGCTTTTTAAATGTAATATTTCAATCAACGGACAGTGGTAAAATCTGACAGACCTGCAAATGTTAATGCAGGCCTTGAGAATCTCTGCCAAGGCTTGCCAGAAAACCACATTTAATCACACAAGGTCTGTCCTTATTTCATAAATGAAGTGAATGAACAACTCTGGTCTGATTGGTCCATATTTTTGGAACGCGATAAACGAAAGCAGCCAAGGTAGACAACATATACCATGCACTGCTGGGAGTAAGGTTTCATCATACCTTGTGAGAATACTCTGTATCCACAACCCTGGCTAGTCCAAAGTCAGCTATCTTCAGCACCATATCATCTAGGTTAATGAGCAGATTGGCTGGCTTGAGATCTCGATGAACCACATTTGCCGAATGTATGTATTTGAGGCCTCGCAACAGCTGATACAGAAACAGACGAGTGTGTTCCTCGGTAAGCTGACCCTGCTGAACAAGCTGATAGAGATCAATATCAAGTAACTCCTGAATGATGTAAATATTCCTCATTTCATTTACGTTGATATTGCCATGGCGTCCCAATGCAAAACCATTAGGACCCAATACTTCATACACTGTGACTATATTTTCATGCTGTAGACGGCGCATTATCCTTATCTCTCGTAATACATATCTACAGCTTTTCTTGTCGATGAAACAGAGCTTCTTGATGGCAACAGATTTATCACAGTCACTGTCTATAGCAGAATAGATGATCCCATTTCCACCACAGCCAATCCTCTGGAGATCAGTAAAGCGTGGATCTACGCAGAACTCCACATCCTCCAAGGTCTGCTGGGAAGGATATTTGTCCGCCATACCTATAGCTACCTATTAAAAATAAATTTATCACAATTAAATGATTTAAGAAGAAATGTGTAAATATAGTCATGATCAGGATATAACCTATTCTATTATAGTAAACTCACCTTGTGGAGCTCATCCTCCCTCGTAAACTGTATAATGAATGATGAGTTGGGGAACAGCTATGACATTTTTTTTATTTGTTTCTGTCAGACAGTTGTTTAAAATAAAGTACCAGGTAAACCATCATATTCCATGATCATGTGTTATACTATTCATCCTTAATTCACTCATGAATACATCAATATATAATATATAAAACAAGAGGCCCAGTGGGCCTGTATTGCTCACCTGAATATGTTTAAAATAATTGGTATGAAGTAAAGATATAGTACTCCATGGTAGGTGCTGTTAGTACATATGAAATTTCAGAAAGATCCATCCAGTACTAGAGATATAGCGAGAACAAACTTCAAACAGAGTCCCACCCCTATGCCCCTAGGGGGGTCATACCCACCAATTATACAAAATTGAGACCCCTTGGTCCAAGGATGCTCCAGACTAAATATGGATAAAATCCCTTAATCCCGATGGTCGAAGAAGGATTTTAAAGGTTTTACCTCTATTACTCCTATTTGGCCCCGCCCTTCTGCCCCCTGGGAGACCACACCCACTACTTATACAAAATTGAGTCCCCTTGGCCCAAGGATGCTCCAGACTAAATTAGGATAAAATCTCTTAATCCCTATGGTAGAAGAAGGATTTAAAAGGTTTTACCTCTATTTCCCCTATTAGGCCCGGCCCCGCCTCACTGCCTCCTGGGGGGTTAGACACACCGTTTATACAAAATTGGTTCCCCTTTACCCAAGGATGCTTCAGACCAAATACGGAAGAAATCCTTTCATTCCTACAGAAGAAGAAGGATTTTAAAGAATAATTTGCTATGTTTCCCCTATTGGGCCCCTTCCTTCTCCCCCCAGAGGGGGGGGCCACACTTGCTGTGTATATGAAATTGAGTCCCTTTTGTCCAAGGATGCTCCAGACTAAATTAGGATAAAATCCCTTAATCCATATGGTAGAAGAAGGATTATAAAGTTAAGGTTTTACTTCTATTTCCCCTATTGGGCCCGCCCCTCAGGTCCCAGGGGGGCCACACCCACCGTTTATACAAAATTGGTTTCCCTTTACCAAAGGATGCTTCATACCAAATTTGGACAAAATCCTGTCATTCGTACAGAAGAAGAAGGATTTTAAAGAATTTGATATATTTCCTCCATTGGGCCCCGCCCCTCAGCCCCCATGGGGGCCACACCCACCATTTATACAAATTGAGTCCCCTTGGCCCAAGGATGCTCCAGACTAAATTAGGATAAAATCCCTTAATCCCTATGGTAGAAGAAGGATTTTAAAGGTTTTACCTCTATTTCCCCTATTGGGCCCCGCCTCTCTGCCTCCAGGGGGGCTAGACACACCGTTTATACAAAATTGAGTCCCCTTCACCCAAGGATGCTTCATACCAAATTTGGACAAAATCCTGTCATTCGTACAGAAGAAGAAGGTATTTGAAGAATTTGCCATGTTTCCCCTATTGGGCCCCTCCCTTCTGCCCCAAGGGTGGCCACACTCGCTGTTTATACGATATTGAGTCCCTTTTGTCCAAGGATGCTCCAGACTAAATTAGGATAAAATCCCTTAATCCATACGGTAGAAAAAGGATTATAAATGTTTTACTTCTATTTCCCCTAATGGGCCATGCCCCTCACGACAGGTCCCTGGGGAGCCACACCCACCGTTTATACAAAATTGGTTCTCCTTTACCCAAGGATGCACCACATCAAATATGGACCAAATCCTTTCATTCCTACAGAAGAAGGATTTTAAAGAAAAATTTGCTATAGTTCCGCTATTGGGCCCCGCCCCTCAGGCCCCAGGAGGGCCACACCCACCGTTTATACAAAATTGGTTTCCCTTCACCCAAGGATGCTCCAAACCAAATATGGAACAAATCCTTGCATTCCTACAGAAGAAATAGGATTTTAAAGAATTTGCTATATTTCCCCTATAGGGCCCTGCCCCTCAGCCCCCAGAGGGGCCACACCCACCATTTATACAAAATTGAGTCCCCTTGGCCCAACGATGCTCCAGACAATATTTGGATAAAATCCCTTAATCCCTATGGTAGAAGATGGATTATCAAGGTTTTACCTCTATTTCCCCTATTGGGCCCTGCCCCTCTGCCCCCAGGGGGGCCACACCCACCGTTTATACAGAATTGTGTCCCCTTGGCCTAAGGATACTCCAGACCAAATTTTGTCAAAATCTACTTGGCCGTTCAGGACGAGTAGCGTTTTACATGTAAAGGAAAAGTTGACGGACGAACGACCGACGAACGACGAGCGGACGACGCGGTATGACATAAAGGTTCTACAAATAATTATTAATTAATTAAAAACAAAACAATACAGAATCACAGTAGAGTGCATGTCACTACATGCTATTTACTATTGTGCCTAATTCAGATACATAATTATTTGTAGAATTTTGACTTAGGTGTATGTCCAGTTAGACAAAAAAAATAACATACATTTTTTTGAGAGGGAGACAAAATTAGGGAGGAGCTTAATTGCAGGCACCCACTCTGTTCCCAGGACATTTGCCAAAGTGGGGAGGGGGCTTATTTGCGAGAGGGTGCTTATTTACAGTCAAATATGGTAAAACAAATGTCTAGTCATGATCAAGACAAAACTAGTTCTAATGGTTACATCATCAACAGTGTACTTTGCATCCTTCAATATGTTATGTAGAAGATAGTACAAAGGCGCACTGTCAAGGAGAACGTCAAGATAAAAACATTTATTTATTTTAAATAAAAAGTTCAGGGTCATTACAGCATGTGTGTTTGGAGTCCTGACTTGAATGTTTTGAGGTCAGGGCTGAGTGCAATGGTTGTATGTGGGCAACATAGTCCAGTGGCGAATGGAACGTGGAAACAAGGATTGAGATTGGTAGTTTGATGCTTTGATGCTGATGGAATTATATTACATATTTGTAAATCATGATTAATGAGGAAAGACTACTGAGGGTGATTTCTGCTTTGTTTGTGATGTTGGTGATATGTGAATTCCATGAGAAGTCAGATGTGATGTTTAGGCCTAAATACTTTGCTGAGTTTGTGTATTTTAATTCTTTTCCGTGTAGTAAGTACATGTATTTGTGAATTACAGGGTTTCTTTTGCATGAGACAGTTATAAGTTCGCATTTAGCAGTGTAAAAGTCCATCAACCACTTCTTTTCCCAGTTTTCTAGAAGATGTAGGTCTTTTTGTAGAGTTTGTGAGTCTGATACAGAGTAGATGGCGATATAAATGATGGTGTCATCAGCAAAAAGGCAAACCAGCTGACTTCTAATTGAATTTGGTAAGTCATTAATAAACATAAAAAACAGACAGGGACCCAGAACCGAACCTTGGGGCACACCTGACAGAACTGGACAGATATTCTATTCGTTTTTTCTACGAGAACTTTTTGGCTACGATTATCTAGGAATTGTTTTATCCAGTTAATAATTTGCAGGTTAATGCCGAAACGAGAAAGTTTGAAAATAAGTCTTTGGTGGTCAACTTTATCAAAGGCTTTTGAAAAATCCATAACAGCTTTATCAGTTTGTTGCCCATCAGCTGCTAGGTTATTGTAGATGTCAGACGTGACAAGTTGGGATTCACAACTGTGTTTGGAGCGAACGCCGTGCTAGAGAGGGGTGAGAAGGTTATGACTTTGTAGATGTGACATGATAGATACGAGGATGTGTTCAAAGACTTTGCTAAGTATACATGTAAGAGATATGGGGCGACAGATTTGTGGGTTGTTTTTGGCACCTTTTTTAAAGCAAGGAATTATATGTACTGTTTTCCAGTCTGCAGGGTCATGGCCTGTTTGAAGTGAGTTGTTGAAAATGTCTGCAATGATGGGCTTTAGGTTGGGTATAGGTAATGCCATTAACTTTAAGAGGTGAAATTCCAATGTTTTCTGTTTTCCTGCTTTTTGTAAAAAAAAAAAAAGAAAAAAAAGTTTGCTTGGTAGTTATTTGTTTCCTGTGTGAGTCACTATAATTTTTTCAAGATAATGCCAATATTATTTTCAAAGTTTGTTTGGGATTTCGTATTTAAGGGACTTCATGTGCTGTTTCATGTTGTGTTTAATGGTTAGTTTATATTTTTTGAGTTTTCTTATCAGCTTTTTATGTCAATTGTCATCCATGGAAGTAGCTGCGATACATAGCTTTCTGACGATGAGAGATTTTTTTTATATTGCGGGGCAGAGGAGGCTGCATGGGTATATTATTAATGTTAGGGTGCCTCGGTAGCCGTGATCGCTAACACGCACAGTCATTGTGCTACTGTGTGCTATCAAGCGTGAGCTACAGACCAGTCGCTCTCCCAAGAATTTCGGTTTGATCCCCAGCGGTGGTGGAAAAAAGAGAGTGAGTTGTTATCCCTCCGATGGCACGGTCAGGTTTTCCCCACGTGGGTTTTCCTCCACCACGAAAACACCATTTGTTCCCTTAGCGGCATCGTAATAAAAGCTCTACAGAGCTTATGTTTGTTGTTGACAATTGTACACGACGTTAAATAAAGATTATTATTATTAGTAGTAGTACTACCACGGACTTAGATAACAATCTAATTCCCTGGTACTACCATGGAAGGTCTACCCTGCTTTTTGACATTTTCGAGGGGATGAATTTGAAATGGTTAATGGCCACGTGCAACAAGTTAAAGATTCTGTCATATCGTAGTCCGATTCACAAGGCAAGACCAGCCTGTACCTGCATGAATGAGAATATCTTTGTTCAAAGATGCATAGGAAATTAAATATTTCCGTTTTTTTCTTCATTTTGGGAAAACAATGCACTTTATGGCAAGGGGAACAGTCTGCTTTTACAGTAAAAAAAATCGTTTTAAAAGTTAATAATATGTTAACGCTTACGGCACCTGTAGACAAAACCATATTTCGGTCGTTACTGTAGATTTATGTTTGCGATTTAATTTGCTATCAGCTGTTTTGTCACCTGTTAGATTTCAGTCAGTTATCTTTTAATCGTAGCCTTTCAGTCAGTTAGGAAACGTTTCAAAAATGTTTAAAATACTAACACCTTGTGGTGCTTTTTCAAGACCTCTTCCAAGGTCACCTCCGTTCAGCAGGGCCTTTTGTTAGGTGCAAGGAATCGCTAAATCACATTTTTTCATAGCATTCCACCATATTGACACTAGCAAGCGCCCCATTGACAGAGATGGCGAGTGTAACCATTTACGGTGATCGGAAATCCGGAAAAAGCTTCAGTAGAAATGATCAGATCCTAAAAAGAAAGGACATGTATAATGTGAGATACCAGAGATAGCTTATAGATGATTATCGGATTTATCTTACACAACACACAAACACATTTGTTTATATTTATAAACTTAAACAATCGAAATATTGTAATTACGGGATAAAAAATATTGTAAATAAGTGTTTCCCGATAGCATAGACTTGTGAAAACTCAATCTAATTAAAATCAGATCCCTATTCCCGTTCCTCTATGATCCTAATGTATCTAAGAGTATCGTAGAGAAACAGGAATAAGGATCTGATTTAATTTTTTTAATTTCAAAAGTATTTTATTGGCAATTATACATATATAATACAAACATATAAGTTAACATTAATAATAATAATATACAACATTTGATATAGCGCCCTATCTAGCTAACATAAGCCACTCTAAAGCGCTTTACAGTACATAGATATACAAGTAATACAATTAGCATATACATTAATTAATTCAATTATGAGGAATTCACAGGAGCTGCCTTATCAGGCGCTAACTACTAGTCCTATATGCCACCTGGCTAATATATCCCTATGTGTGTATGCCTGCGTGTGTGCTGGAGATGTATTGTGTTAAAGAAGATATTAGAACAATATTGACAAAAGAATTAGACAACAGGCTATGCATATATCAGTCTTCTTCTTTTTCCGGTAGCTACATGTATGTACAATGCTTAAATATATAAAATGTTGTAATTCGTTTTACTCTCACACACATGCACACCCACACCAGCTTATGTCTAATACTCATTATTTAAGGGACAAAACTTTGCCTGAATAATAGTAATAAAAACAATACATGGATATCAATTTGGAATTTATCTAGCACGTATAAGTAACGAAACGTTTTGATGATTTAATATAAAAGTCAACATGTATAAGAATAGTTTTATTTAATTGGTCCGATGCATTACTCATATAATAAACAGTGCAGATTTAAATATCCTAATAGATTATTAAAAAGTGGTAATATGATGCCTAATATTTGAATACAGAGGACATTGAAAGAAAAATGTATTAGATCTTCCCTCTGTGCACCACATACACAGGAAGCATCATCAATCAGATGGTCTTGTAACTTATCAAAGTTAAGATATGATTTTAATTAGATTGGTGAAAACCATGGGCTACATCCACGTATCCCGGCTGAAACGGTACGTGTGGCGCAGGAATATTCCACAATACACGAACGCACTTGGACCGTTCTATAAGCAGAGCTAAAAATGCACAGTTTCGGAGAATAAAAAAACAATGTATCAAGAATAGTATGCCCTTCTTTCATCCGTCCACTGAATTGCATATAACGTATCTTAAAAACTACATGACTTGACATTGTTTTAGAAAAAAATAACAAAACCTGGTAATAGTCACCTTTTAGTCTCGTATGGACCCCTTAATCTAGCTACACAATCCAAATTTTCTGAGGACAGCCTCGGTTCAGATCTGTGCCTCTCGTTTTCTTTACAGGTTCAACCGGTTCAACCGTTTCAACCGGATACGCGTTCTATATAAAATGCTTCTGTGATAAAATGGTTCTAAAATGAACGAAAAAACAAGCATCACTTAGATGGTGATTTTTTGTTGCGTGTTCATTCAAACTAAAGTGTATAGTGTATGTAATTAACAACCCATCACACAGGCTACGTACACCCAATATCACTAAACTTTGAAAGGTACCTGAACTGACCTGAAGATGTCTTTGTCTTGTTTATGGTGAATTTGTATATATCTGATATTATTTTTATTCCTCTTTCCGAAGAATCGAGATTTATGGTAAGAAGAGATACGATTTTACAATAAGAAATGAATACAAGTATTCGTAAGTGAGATGCATCGTCGGTTAAAATTATAGAAGTGAAATGCAACACGCTAGCGCTGGGCTAAATAAAACATGTATGTTTCATGTATCCCTACCTACCCTAGATTGTTCTGTCGACCATGGAGGAATATTCTATAACTTACTTGTATCTAAGATTAACTTATTACGTCTTTGCGTATTGCAGAGTTATCTGCTGTTGTGAGCAGGTATTGATTGTTACGGCATTTGTTTGTGAGAGTAACGTTATCAATTTTTGAGAAAACGACGTAATTTGCTCACACAAACCAATGACGTAACAAACAATACCTGCTCACAAGAAAAGATAACTCTGCAATACGCGAAGACGGATTTATCCAGGCAAACTTTACAGCCACAGATTAAAATGTATTTTTTTTCCTATTCTGGGAATCTGGCCATATTCTTCACAAATTAATAGTCCTTTTAAATGTGGAAATGTACTGTAAACATTGATTTAAAGCATTAAAGTGATCCAAAATAAAAATAAAAATAAAATTATTTGCCTAGCGACCTACCCCTTTTTCAGGCATGTTTTAATACCTGAAATACACATATTATGTTTTTTGCCTTATAAATAATGTAAACTGAAATATAGGGGTCCCTTAAAAAGGACCTTGGGGAACCTCATGTTTTTAAATTATCTGTATTAGAAAGATAATTAGAAATAAAACTGTCCTGGTGTCTATCAGAGAGCTAACATGTACACCAACTGAATAGCTCACGGACTATTTTATATGATTTCGATTTAAATATAGATCAATTCAATTATGCCATACCCAATCAAAATACTCACTAAAAATAGAAATTGAAGTAGGGATGTCACAAATCACTAAATATGCGTGCATGCTCATGAATAGCGGTTGTTATTTTTCAGCAAATTGTGGAACTAATAGCAGTAATGAGCGTAAAAAAAGGAACAGTTTAAAAAATATCCGTTTAGTATTATGCAAACATTGGAATAGAGCGTATTCTATAAAAAAAAAAAAGTAAAATAAAATAGCTATGTAACAGTAACAACTATAGCTATAATTAACTATCCTCTCAAGTTGATATGTGTGTAAAGTCAATCATCTGCCTTTTTATCTGTCTAGATCATATTTGTGCAATATATACTTCAGTTATGAAAAAAGTCAACGTCTTACGTAGACTCAAATACTTATTGAATCGAGATAATCTTTTAAAGATTTATAAATCTTTTATTTTACCAGTTTTAGAATATGCTTGTGAATTGTGGGATGGTTGTACAACTTATGAAACAGAAATGTTAGAGAAAGCCCAAAGAGAAGCTATTCGTATAATTACTGGACTTCCTTCTTATGCCAGAATCGAAGACTTACATTTTGAATCTGGTCTAGAAACTCTTTCGAATCGAAGAAAACGCAGAAAACTTCAACTTTTGTATAAGATGCACCATAAATTAACTCCTGACTATTTAAATGATCTATTGCCGTCTACCGTTGCAGAAAATAACCGTTACACCCTTAGAAACAATAATGATTATAGAGTTCTTCCTTTCAGGCTTTCTCTAACAAATTCATCTTTTATACCTTCAACTCTTCGTAGTTGGAATTCATTGGACCTTTCAGTACGATCATTGACTTCTTTACATTCTTTTAAAAACTCGTTAAGTTCAAACGTACTATCTCCTCCGCCAATCTACTTAGTTATCAATACAAAAGTTTTTAAACAGGTGCATTATTACAACAAATCCAGCAATAGGTTTTGATAATTATAATTATCATTCCTTATTTTTATTTATATGTGTACGTTGTTATATATGTTTATGAAATTGCATTTCATTATTTTGTTTGATTACTTTGTTACATTGATCTTGTTCATTATAAAATTACTATACCGGGCTGCATGTCAGGAAATTTTGTATAATTTATAATTTATTCAAATGCGGATCCTTTTCAGTTTACACGATTTCTTTTCTAGGTAACACCCCCCTTTTCCCTAACCCCCCCTACTCCATACCCTTCCTTCTCCACCCTATCCTCCTCCCGTTCCCCCAAAAACATATATACATTGTATTTACCATATGTATTCAGGAGAGGACTTTCATTAAGTCGTAATAACTTGTTGTCCAATCCATTTGTATATTTGTACAATAAAATATGTTTAAACTAAAATCTGTCTAGAAAAAAAAGAAAGCGAGGACGAAAGATTTCCGACAAACACAAATCATATTTTAAATTAATGCTCAAGAAGGGATGTGTCTTGCAATATTATATCCTGAAAATTGGCAAATACAGTGTTAGTTTATCAAAAATGAAAACCCCTTTCATATATTAATATCACACTAAGTCTAGTTCTAATCAAGGTTTGGAAGGCAAGTATTGGATTTAATTTTCCCCATTCATATAGTAGATGTGTCGAACAGGTGTTAATTTTCAGAAAGACCAAATTCAAACCAATTTGAATGCGCAAAAGTGTTGGGTTTTTTTGTGGTTTTTTTAATTACTCTCATATGACGAATGATTTTAATGTTGCACCGGAACAAGTTTAACTTTCAAATAATGTCAGAACAGTCCCCCGTGAAATACCGTATGAGATGTCGACAGCACCACTTCTAGAATTATGAAGTCATGAGTCGATCAAATTGATCTAGTTCAGAAAAAACTCTTATCTTTAATTTTCTATTCAGTACTGGTAAAAATGACATTTTCAAGATCGTTTGAAGTATTTGCAGATAACAGCTATACTTGTTATACATGTAAAAGCATGGCCCTACAAGTTAATTCTTAGCAACATTATTTTTCCATTTCCCACAAGGAGTTCTTCACTATAAGTTGCCAACATTTTTCAGACATTTTTTTTCATCTTTTGGCTGCACGCTGAACCACAATGCATGTTCGAGGACTGGTGCCATTTACATTGCATATTTTACCGTAATTAAGAGGTAAGACTTAATTATCACACTGATAGCAATACTAACGTGTTTTATTAAAAATGTTTACAAACTTTAAAAGATATTTTAGAAAGAGGGACTTCATACTTGGGAGGGAGGGGGTCCGAAAGATATCGCACCGTATACTACTTTTATGTTATAATTAATCAGGTAAGCGTCTCTCTGATCCTGATTAAGGAAATTACACAGCGCCATCTTCGTGAAGGTCAACAATGGCTCGTCGGTTGCTGAGGAAATTAATTGTCGATCTCCCAGCTCAGGTATTCATTTTCACGAGTTTCTCTTCTCAAATGAATGTTCTATATTGTACTTGAATACTTGTATTATGTTCTAGCTTTATGATGAACTTCATAATTCGCTAAGGTATCCCCGTACGAATCACGATATTCCCACGTGTGTTGCAGACGATTTTTTTATGTCAAATGTCATATTTTCTTGTCTTGTTTAATTTTTGTACAGTGTTTCTTTCGTCATGTGTAATATTCTCTTATCAAATTCAATCTATGTGTCTTATTTTTCTTCCTCTAACAGAGGCAATATTATTATATGATTAACGGATGCTATTTTGTAGTGTCAGTACAAAACTTGCATGACCCATCGGCCCATCCCATGTATGTCATAGGTTGAAATAAGAGTGTGCCCCTATCGACCAGTGACACAAGACGTCATACAGTATGACGTCTCTTAATTAGCTCAGTGGTAGAGCGTCCGACTAGGAACCTGGAGATCGAGGGTTCGATCCAGGGTGGAAGCACACTATTCTCTTTCCTGTTACAAATGGTGTCCGTGGCCCTTCCTGTAATGACAGGGAGTTAGAACCTGGGTTGTGGTGTTCGAGGGCAAACACATTTAAAAAGAGGGGAGTAGTGTGGCAGGGTTCAATTGTACAGAGGATTAAGGTCGCCTTCTAGCTACGATCTAGAGGGAATTTCCCTTTAGCTCAGTGGTAGAGCGTCCGACTAGGAACCTGGAGATCGAGGGTTCAATCCCCAGTGGAAGCACACTATTCTCTTTCCTGTTACACAATATTGTATCCTAATGTGCATGCTTATATGATTGATTTTACCTCTCTGTTCTCATCTGCTATAATGTGATCAATCTGATCATGTCCGTGCTTTAGAATACGCTGCAGTTTAGATTCAATAATTCTTGTATATTTATAAAAAGAAATGACTAACTAAGCGTTCTAACAGTGACAATGTCCTGAAATCATTTGATGTTTTTTTTCTGCTTATATATTCTCGTTCATACTACATCAAAATGTTCTTTTTCATGTACTACAAGTATGTACATCTAACAAATGCCAAGAGCCAGAAGTAACCAGTGCTATTATTTCTTTTAAAACATTCAATATTTTATTTTCAAAATAGCCATGGGATCCAGCAGTTCTATCCAGGAATTTTTCATCGGAGGTAACTGATATTTATCTTTAATCAGAATATTTCATTGAAAATACCTGAATATATGTATGATAAAGTGTTTAAAAAGGGTATCACATTCAACCTATAAAGAACCTATCCCTTTTATTGCACCCCAGATCTAAGCATTCCATCCCTTCACCATAATTTTATTTCACACTATTACAAACCTTGAAATAGCATTTCTTGCAAAAAGGCCATTTACTTAACAATACCAGTTTTGACAAACTTTCATCCATCAAATAGATTAAAATACAAAATAGAAGCAACAAAACTAGTCAATTTTATAAATATTGTGACACTATACATTCTAGCCAAGGATAAACATGCATGTATGCTTAAATATCAAAAACCATGAACGTTTGTGTGGTCCTGGTGGATTTTGTCCACTTGAAATAGGACTGTTCATTATCCCTCCTTCTTTTTGCTTTTCATATGTGCAGGGTATCAGACAGATCATAAAATTCAATTGGAATGATATGCTTTTAAATCTTGCTGCAAGATAAAACAGCGAAATTGTATTCTTTTATCTTTAAAAACTGCAAATTGTTGACTATAGAAGGTAAGTCAACTTGAAACAGTAAAATAATCTTGAATAACCTTGTAAAAAAGTGCTATAATTTAAACCATTTTACTTTGTAGAGTCGCCTGGTGACAATGATTCCAGGAGATGGAATTGGACCAGAGATTTCTGAATCTGTCAAACAAATATTTAGTGCTGCTGGGGTAAGTTAAACAAAAAGTTGAATAATCTGAGGGCCTTAGGAGTGTTATATGTACACTTTATTGTTTAAATTATAAGAGAATTATAAGAACACCTCCCCCTATATTAAAGTGCTCAATCTGCTTTTTGTCTGTAAGATATTTTAACAGCCCATCAGATCACCCCATATCATCAAAATTGAGTACTACAAAGTTTAACTATTTCCTTAAAAAATGCTGATTATGTGTTTTAACGTTAGTATGTGTCCTTGAGTCAGCAATCATACTGTTGTAACATGACAGTAATAATATGGAAATTAAATCATTCACCCCTGAAATTTCATAATGAACTATTCCAACCTTTGAATTGGAAGGGCTCGAATGTGATTTCAGGGGTGGGGGCGAAGTTTCATAATGAACTTTTCCATCCTTTTAAGTGGAAGAGTTCAAATGTGGTTTCAGGGGTGAATAAGTTAATATGATACATTTGGTAAATATAATAACATAAGCTTGGTATAAAGGAAACAGGTGATATTGGGTAATATAACTATGTGATCAAACATCATCTGTTCCAGGCCCCTATTCACTGGGAGGATGTTGATGTCACACCTGTGAAAGGCCCTGATGGTAATTTCCATCTACCTCAGAAGATTTTTGAGTCCATGGGCAAAACTGAAGTTGGCCTGAAAGGTCCCCTAGCTACACCTGTGGGTAAAGGTCACCAGTCTCTCAACTTGGCCTTACGAAAGTGAGTACAGAATGATTCAATATGGAAATCAGTATAGGAGGATTAATATGGCATCAAAGTCAGTATAGAAGGATCAATGTGGCATCAAAGTCAGTATAGGAGGATTAATGTGGCATCAAAAACAGTATAGGATGATTTATGTGGCATCAAAGTCAGTAAAGGATGATTAATGTGGCATCAAAAACAGTATATGATGTTTTATGTGGCATCAAAGTCAGTAAAGGATGAAAAATGTGGCCGAAAAATCAGTATAAGAGGATAAATGTGGCATCAAAGTCAGTATAAGAGGAAAAATGTGGCATCAAAGTCAGTATAGGATTCTTTATGTGGCCACAAAGTCAGTATAGGATGACCAATATGGCATCAAAATCAGCATAGGAGGATTAATGTGGCATTAAAGTCAGTAAAGGATGATTAATGTGGCATCAGAGTCATTATAGGATGATGAATGTGGCATCAAAGTCAGTATAGGATGATTAATGTGGCATCAAAAACAGTATATGATGATTTATGTGGCATCAAAGTCAGGAAAGGATGATAAATGTGGCCGAAAAATCAGTATAAGAGGATAAATGTGGCATCAAAGTCAGTATAAGAGGAAAAATGTGGCATCAAAGTCAGTATAGGATTATTTATGTGGCCACAAAGTCAGTATAGGATGATCAATATGGCATCAAAATCAGCATAGGAGGATTAATGTGGCATTAAAGTCAGTAAAGGATGATTAATGTGGCATCAAAGTCATTATAGGATGATGAATGTGGCATCAAAGTCAGTATAGGATGATTAATGTGGCATCAAAAACAGTATAGGATGATTTATGTGGCATCCAAGTCAGTAAAGGATCATTAATGTGGCATCAAAAACAGTATATGATGTTTTATGTGGCATCAAAGTCAGTAAAGGATGAAAAATGTGGCCGAAAAATCAGTATAAGAGGATAAATGTGGCATCAAAGTCAGTATAAGAGGAAAAATGTGGCATCAAAGTCAGTATAGGATTCTTTATGTGGCCACAAAGTCAGTATAGGATGACCAATATGGCATCAAAATCAGCATAGGAGGATTAATGTGGCATCAGAGTCAGTATAGGAGGATTAATGTAATATCAAATTCAGTATAAGAAAAACAATGTGGTATAAAAGTCAGTAAAGGATGATTAATGTGGCATCAAAATAAGTATATGATGATTTATGTGGCATCAAAGTCAGTAAAGGATGATAAATGTGGCCGAAAAATCAGTATAAGAGGAAAAATGTGGCATCAAAGTCAGTATAGGATTATTTATGTGGCCACAAAGTCAGTATAGGATGATCAATATGGCATCAAAATCAGCATAGGAGGATTAATGTGGCATTAAAGTCAGTATAGGAGGATTTGTGTGGCATCAAATTCAGTGTAGGAGGATAAGTGTGGTATAAAAGTCAGTTAAGGAGGATAATCAAAATCTGAAAGTCAGTAGAGGAGGATTAATGTGGCATCAAAGTCTCAAAGTCAGCATAGGAAGATTAATGTGGCATCAAAGTCAGTATAGGAAAATCAATGTGGCATAAAAGTCAGTAAAGGAGGATTAATGTGGCATCAAAGTCAGTAAAGGGGGATTAATGTGGCATCAAAATCAGTATAGGATGATTATTGTGGTATCAAAGTCAGTATAGGAGGATCAATGTGGCATGAAAGACAGTATAGGAAGATCAATGTGGCATCAATATCAGTATAAGATGATGAATGTGGCATCAAAATCTGTGTAGGAGGATTAGTGTGGCATCAAAGTCAGTATAGGAAGATCAATTTGGCATCAAGGTCAGTATGAGAGAATTAGTGTGGCATCAAAACCAGTGTAAGAGGATTTGTATGGCATCGAAATCAGTATAGAAGGGTAAATGTGGCATCAAAGTCTAAAAGTCAGTAAAGGAGGATCAATGTGGCATCAAAGTCAGTATATGAGGCTTAATGTGGTATCAAAGTCAGTAAAGGGGGATTAATGCATCAAAATCAGCATAGGAGGATTAATGTGGCATCAGAGTCAGTATAGGAGGATTAATGTAATATCAAATTCAGTATAGGAAAATCAATGTGGCATACAAGTCAGTAAAGGATGATTAATGTGGCATCAAAGTCATTATAGGATGATGAATGTGGCATCAAAGTCAGTATAGGATGATTAATGTGGCATCCAAATCAGTGTAGGAGGATGAGTAGGGCATCCAAATCAGTATATGAAGATTAATGTGGCATCAAAGTCAGTATAGGAAGATCAATGTGGCATCAAAGTCAGTATAGGAGGATTAATGTAATATCAAAGTCAGTAAAAGGGGATTAATGTGGCATCAAAATCAGTATAGGATGATTAATGTGG
>NW_018407075.1:719940-744403 GCF_002113885.1 Mizuhopecten yessoensis
TAGGAGGATTAATGTGGCATGAAAGACAGTATAGGAAGATCAATGTGGCATCAATATCAGTATAAGATGATGAATGTGGCATCAAAATCTGTGTAGGAGGATTAGTGTGGCATCAAAGTCAGTATAGGAAGATCAATGTGGCATCAAGGTCAGTATAAGAGAATTAGTGTGGCATCAAAACCAGTGTTAGAGGATTTGTATGGCATCAAAATCAGTATAGAAGGGTAAATGTGGCATCAAAGTCTAAAAGTCAGTAAAGGAGGATTAATGTGGCATCAAAATCAGTATAGGAGGATTAATGTAATATCAAAGTCAGTAAAAAGGGATTAATGTGGCATCAAAATCAGTGTAGGATGATTAATGTGGCATCAAAGTCAGTATAGGATGATTAATGTGGCATCAAAAACAGTATAGGATGATTAATGTGGCATCAAAGTCAGTATAGGATGATTAATGTGGCATCAAAAACAGTATAGGATGATAAATGTGGCATCAAAATCTGTTGAGGAGGATTAGTATGGCATAAAAGTCAGAAAAGGAGGATAAATGTGGCATCAAAAATCAGTGTAGGAGGATTTGTTTGGCATCGAAATCAGTATAGGAAGATCATTGTGGCATCAAAATCAGCATAGGAGGATTAATGTGGCATCATAGTCAGTATAGGGTGATTAATGTAATATCAAATTCAGTATAAGAAAAACAATGTGGTATAAAAGTCAGTAAAGGATGATTAATGTGGCATCAAAGTCAGTATAGGATGATTAATGTGGCATCAAAGTCAGTATAGGATGATTAGTGTGGCATCAAAATCAGTGTAGGAGGATGAGTATGGCATCAAAATCAGTATAGTATGGTTAATGTGACATCAAAGTCAGTATAAGAGAATTACTGTGGCATCAAAGTCAGTATAAGAGAATTAGTGTGGCATCAAAATCAGTATAGAAGGATTAATGTGGCATCAAAGTCAGTATAAGAGAATTACTGTGGCATGAAAGTCAGTATAAGAGAATTAGTATGGCATCAAAATTAGTAAAGGACTATTAATGTGGCATCGAGTCAGTATAGGAAGATTAATGTGGCATCATAGTCAGTATAGGAAGATTAATGTGGCATCATAGTCAGTATAGGAAGATCAATGTGGCATCAAAGTCAGTATAGGATGATTAATGTGGCATCAAAAGCAGTATAGGAAGATCAATTTGGCATCAAAATCAGCATAGGAGGATTAATGTGGCATCATAGTCAGTATAGGAGGATTAATGTAATATCAAATTCAGTATAAGAAAAACAATGTGGTATAAAAGTCAGTAAAGGATGATTAATGTGGCATCAAAGTCAGTATAGGATGATTAATGTGGCATCAAAGTCAGTATAGGATGATTAGTGTGGCATCAAAATCAGTGTAGGAGGATGAGTATGGCATCAAAATCAGTATAGTATGGTTAATGTGACATCAAAGTCAGTATAAGAGAATTACTGTGGCATCAAAGTCAGTATAAGAGAATTAGTGTGGCATCAAAATCAGTATAGAAGGATTAATGTGGCATCAAAGTCAGTATAAGAGAATTACTGTGGCATGAAAGTCAGTATAAGAGAATTAGTATGGCATCAAAATTAGTAAAGGACTATTAATGTGGCATCGAGTCAGTATAGGAAGATTAATGTGGCATCAGAGTCAGTATAGGAAGATCAATGTAACATCAAAGTCAGTATAGGAAGATCAATGTGACATCAAAGTCAGTATAGGATGATTAATGTGGCATCAAAAGCAGTATAGGAAGATCAATTTGGCATGAAAGACAGTATAGGAGGATAAGTGTGGTATCAAAACCAGTGTAGGAGGATTATTATGGCATCAAAATCAGTAAAGGAGGATAAATGTGGCATTAAAATATAAAAGTCAGTATAGGAAGATTAATGTGGCATCAAAGTCAGTATAGGTAGATCAACATGGCATCAAAATCAGAAAAGGAAGATCAATGTGGCATCAAAAATCAGTGTAGGAGGATTAATGTGGCATCAAAATCAGTATAGAAAGATAAATGTGGCATCAAAATCAGTAAAGGAGGGTTAATGTGGCATCAAAGTCTAAAAAGGTAAGTATGGGAGGATCAATGTGCATTAAAGTCAGTATAGGAAGATTAATTTAGCATTAAAGTCAGTATAGGAGGATCAATGTGGCATCAAAGTCAGTCAGTATAGGAGGATTAGTGTGGCATCAAAGTCAGTACAGGAGGATTCACGCTACATCATCTGTGACTGGGGTCTAGATGTTCAAAGCTTGTGTAGTTCAACAACAAATCAAAACAACATTTTTATCTAGAATGTTTTCAAAAAAGATTTAGATTCAAAGCTGAAATAGATACATAGACTTATGTGAAATCCTCTATTTACATAACTCTTTTGGTTTTTTCAGAGCTTTTAAATTGTATGCCAATGTTCGTCCCTGTAAATCCATCGAAGGATACCAGACTCCGTATACAGATGTGAATCTGGTTACCATTCGGGAGAATACAGAAGGGGAATACAGTGGTATTGAACACGAGGTACGTTGTTTATATACGCCATGTTGCTGATAAGAGATAATTTTGAATGACTTTTTCTTGGGCTCAAAGTCAAATTTAAGTGATTGTCCTGAGAGATGGAAGTTTTTTAGAGACTGTTATTATAGATAATTGTCTCCATCCTAACTAGATCCATTAAATAGACTTATTCCCAATTGAAAAATGCCTTCCTTTGCCCCAATCTTCACACACAAGACGAAAGTCCTTAGTGATCAAAGTATATTTATGATCTGGAGAGCAAGTAGACCATTTGGGATTTTATTTTTATGTTGATTCCTCTTTATGTCAATGACTGAAATAAAAAAAAAATAAAAAAAAATAAAAAAAAAAAATCTTTTAGAATTCATACAAGTAAATAAATGTGACTTTGTCTCCATTTGGTAAGTTGTAAACTAGATAGTTTAATTGTCTGTAAATATTTATCAAACTTGCTGTGGGTTTCTCCCCTAGGTTGTAGACGGTGTGGTACAGAGTATCAAACTGATCACAGAGGACGCCTCCAGACGTGTGGCAGAGTACGCATTTAAATATGCACGCGACAACAACAGGGACACCGTCACAGCTGTACACAAAGCTAACATCATGTAAGACTTCTGTTAATAACTCATATGGAATTACTTTTATGAAATGAATAATATTTCAAAAAGATTAGCTCGTAGTGGAACCAATCATCATAGGTAAGGTTGTTTGTAAAATTTCTAGACGTCTCATTGGTGGTTTATAGATAAGGTCAACTGATTTCACACAGGATTCTCTGGAAATATTTTCAGATGTGCATTGTTGGATTTGCATATTTGAGAATGTCAGATATGTTGTGTTACTTGAAGAGAAGTTTAAGTTAAAGGTGATGCAGCCAATGTCGGCTGTAGGTTTGTGGGTGATCAGTGGGGTGCTTCGCTTTGAGTATGGATACCAGGCATGTTAGCCATTGATTATCTGCCCCTGGTTTGTAGGTGATCAGTGGGGTGCTTGCTTTGAGTATGGATACCAGGCATGTTAGCCATTGATTATCTGCCCCTGGTTTGTGGGTGATCAGTGGGGTGCTTCGCTTTGAGTATGGATACCAGGCATGTTAGCCATTGATTATCTGCCCCTGGCCAAAACTCATTGTCCATTATATCACAATCGAAAAAAGACCCTCCCTTAGAGTACTTCAGGTGTCTAAAACATTGTAAAATTGTCTTGAAGAAGCCTTACCTTTAGAGGCGAAACTAGTCGGCAAAATAAACTTTAAAAAACTTTAAAAAACACTTGAGTATGTTGTGATTATGTTCCTACTTTAGATGAGAAATGTTCACATCACTACGATAAATACACAAGTGTAACCTATACTTAGAGACCATCTTTGGAAATCCTTAAAGCTGTCTCTTATTGTAGATGGTCTTTAATTAATACAAATTCAGTTAACACAAAAATAATTGCAAAGAAAAGTTAAAGAGGTATTTGCTTTAAAAAACCCCAGATATTCGCTTTAAAAAAATAACAAAAGTTGTTTTTTGGGCAGGTTAATTTTTTGACTATATATGAATATTACACCTAAGAGACAAATATATGTGTGTTTATTACTTTTCCTAAGGATTGCCTGCTGCAACATGTTGGACTGCAATTAGTTTTCAAGTCTTTTGTACATCTGAGAGTTTCAATATTGCCCGTCTAAATATTAAGAAAATAATTTCAATTTACAGGAGAATGTCAGATGGTCTGTTCCTCAAGTGCTGTCGGCAGGTGGCAGAGGAGAACAAGGATATTCGCTTTAGAGAGATGTATCTCGACACTGTCTGTTTAAATGTGAGTCCGGCTCGGGAGATTATTTTGTTTATTACTTCACACCGTGTTTTCAAATGTGAGTCTAGACACTTATCAGTCCAAGAACTTGTATTGTTTCTATATTGATGTACTGTATAGTGCTTTAAATTTGTGGGGTCAATACTTGGCGGTTTCGTATTCAGCACATATTCCCGGGGGTTAAATTTTGCTGTGCACCCGAATCCTATGTGTTGTAAATGTGCAAAGTGTTTTGGGTGTCATCATTTAAGGGTTAAACCTCGAAACACAGTCAAACCATTTGAAAACACTGATCCAAAGCATTGTTATCCGCCAGTGACTTCACTTGAAAGAAAATTAAATGTGCATGTACTGTGTACACAAAAATATGTTGTGGTCACTTATATGTAAGTGTTGTTTTTACATGGACTGCCTTGTTGTCCGGTGATAATATGATTAGAGTTCATTTAAGCTTGCATATCAGCGTCACAGGGTTATAAGTATTTTCAACATGTTGTGATAAGGTCAGTAAAACTGGTTAACACTTTTGATAATTTCGCTGGTGTTTAGAATTCGCGGATATTAATCAAAGCGCGAATATAGCGAAATTAAAACCCACGCGAAATATAACCGCTATACAGTCTTGACTCCTTTTTCATTAAAATCTTGCACAAACTTTACAGTAAAATACTGAATTTTCACACTAGTCTCTGGTTATTTTAATTTTCAAAAAACATTTGCCCTCCTGATCAGCAATGAAATCGCAAAACTTTATAGCTGAATAAATTTTAATGATTTATAGTGCTTCTCGTGGAGAGATAATGAACATTAGGTTTAGGTCTATAGTGTCTGTTGGCACTTGATATATCTTAACATTGACCGTACAAATGTTAGCACATAGCAATCCCTTTGACAGTTAATCCACTGTCCGTTCAGGTCTGGTTGAACTTTATAGATACACGAACTGAATACTTGTACTTTTAAAGACAGTCTCTTGAAGTACTTTTAAAGACAGTCTCTTGAAAAACCTAAACAGCATCTTGTTGGCTCACAATTCAGTTTACTTCATTTAAATTTAAATTGTGTTATTCCTATTATTGATTTTTGATTAAGTCAAAAGCGTTAATATATTTCAATTTAAAAAAATCAAAAAAAAACACATTCAAAATTAACAACACCTCATTCGATCTGTACCTATATGTCAACAAATCTCTTTATGTGTACAGAATTTCGGAACGGGTCAATGACAACATTTACATCATATTTTATTGTGTCGCCTGCGAAAAGCTGGTGACACATAGGTATTGCTTTGTCGGCGTCGGCGGTGGCGTCGTCTGAACAGAGGTTTTTGTGCGATAACTTGAGTTTCCTTAGGCCGATCAAACTCAAACTTCATGCAGTGCTTCCTTACCAAAAGTGCTTGCTTGGGATTGCTTTTCAGGTCCGAAGGTCAAAGGTCAAAGTCACTGTTACTATAAATAGAAACTTCACTTAAACTGTATACTGGACGGCTTCGATCTACCACTTGACCCACCGTGTATACCTCTGAAATGCCGTCTTACTCCAAATGTTATTGACAACACTAGGTTGTTTAACATCATAATCCACAAGTTTATTCATTTGTTTATGGGAAACCATCCGACAAATCATACAAATTAAACTTGGAATTGAGACAATGAGTATCCATAGCAAGTTCCTTAAAACTCGGAGCATTCTTCCCAGAACAGTTATATAACAAAATGATGCCATCCAAAAACATAATCTTTGATTATTGCTTACTTTTAACATTATTTCTTGAAATGAAAAGTGTATCTATTTCTTCGTAATCTCCCAGCTTCCTGCGCAGGCGACAGATCCACTTCCGTGGAATTCTTGTTTATGGATGTTAAAATGGGGTCATAAAGAGGGCTCATTTTATTAATAATTGTCTTTATTATTATAATTCAGTTTTATATTATCACTTTGTTTCAGATGGTCCAAGATCCCACTCAATTTGATGTACTTGTAATGCCAAACTTGTATGGGGATATTCTCAGGTAAACGGTGATATTTGTAATAATTAATTCGTTTTCATGCAGTTTTAATCAAGCTAAAAATGTAAAAAAAAATAAAAAATGTTTATTGGAAAATATTAATGTAAGCATATAATTTTCTTTGTAAAGCATATATTATAATAAAAAATATTTTAAGATGTGTATTGATTGTCACATACTGTGTTTCTTTGATCTGTATAAAGCTTACAATTAGAAGCTGCTTTAGGGGTTAAATATTGACTAGCCTAGTGTTATATATTCTGCAATTGTTTTAACTGAAACTTGAAATCTGCACACCGTGATATTGTTGATACATCTAGCAGGGCTAGCTATCTAGACAATAAGGGTTTCCAGATCGTCTAAATCTAGTGTAATATCCAGCTAGACTAGTGGTACTTCAAACTGCTAGCCTGATTGACTAGTCAACATTTTATTTTGCTTATCTTGTTGAATAACATTGGGTTAGTTGAATTTGCACATGGAGTATACAAAATCGGAACTACTACCCTAACGGACTAGTAGTTTTCAAACTTATTATTTAGCCCTGATCTAGTAACAATTTTCCTTATTCCTGACAGTGATCTCTGTGCCGGCCTGATCGGAGGACTAGGGGTGACTCCAAGTGGTAACATTGGAGAAAGCGGTGCCATCTTCGAGTCTGTAAGTGAAAACAATGGCAGGTTGACATTGATTTCAAGTTAGGATACTGATTATTATATCTGTTACCGGGTGTATGTAGTGTAAATTAAACTTTGTGAATCTAGGGCCCCTGTTCATAAAATCATTATCTAATGCTGTAAAGAATTTTACATTATTATCTAATGCTGTAAAGAATTTTACATCATTATCTAATGCTGTTAAGAACTTTACATCATTATCTAATGCTGTAAAGAATTTTAAATCATTATCTAGTGCTGTAAAGAATTTTACATCATTATCAAATTCTGAAAACTTCAGATAATTTATGGAAAGTATAGTTTAATGAGGGTTTGAAAAGAGAAGAAAGTAATAGGAATATAGATATCAGCAAATCATTATCATTGCTATACATTAAGTTACTTTTGTCTGTACTTGAGTTGTCCTTAAAGCTAGTTACTCCCACAACCGCTGTAGGTTTCCTCACTCCCCGACTCATTGGATAAACCTGCTAGGAGTTGGTAAACATTGCTGGTTACCCACTAGTGGGTAACACCCTGGACGTGATTTCATTGGTCAGTCTTTGATTTATGACGTCATGTAACAATGCTTTTCAGTGTCATTTTCAATTGTGACGTCATGCTACATGGCTATTGTTTCCCCCCATCGGAAACACACATGATGTATTTTCCAAGGGGAAAATGTGTTTTTTTCAGATAAAATACCCTAGATAGTCCTATTTTCAAAGTCTAGTGGAGGCACTGAAAAGGGGAGCATTTTGTACATTATTTAAGGCCATATTTTAGTTAAATGTTGATTTGGATTTACTTTTATATCCCCCACAATATATAACATATTAGTTACTTTTTTCTGTACTTGAGTTGTCCTTCAAGCTAGTTCAATTGAAGAAATGAATCTATATATAGTCCTATTTTCAAAGTCAGGTGGAGGTACTGAAAAGGGGAGCGTTTTGAACATTATGTTATGCCATATTTTAATTTGGTTGATTTGGATTTAGATATATATCTCCCTCTATATATAACATGGGTATATATATAACCACCAGGTCCACGGTACAGCCCCTGACATTGCCGGCCAGAACAAAGCCAACCCAACTGCCCTGCTTCTCAGTTCTGTCATGATGCTGCGGTACATGGGTCTAACATCATACGGGGACAGGATAGAAACTGCTGCCTTTGATGTGATTCGGGAGGGCAAGGTCAGTACTCCTGGTCAAAGCATTTTATAGTATTCAACTCATTCACCCCTGAAATTTAATAATGAACTATTCCAACCTTTGGATTGGAGGAGTTCAAATGTGTCTTCAGGGTGAATGAGCTAAAGATATATGCCACATTACTCAAAAATGCAAATTGTTAATAAAAGAATTCTAACTCTTTCATTGAATTTGAATGGTTTAAGAGTTTAACTGTCAGAACGCTGGGAAATTACAGTAATATTTAACATTTTCTCAAATTTGTAGTAGTTGAATACAGTTAAACCTATGGTTGTCTAAGTGTAAACTTTTACTGAATGAAAAGTTGAGCTGAATAAGATCGTAGTGTGATTTCATGTATGGTACCAAGTCAGTGATGACCACTTCTTTGTTCCAGGCTCTAACTGGCGATCTGGGGGGATCGGCAACCTGCTCGCAACTGACAGAAGCTATCTGTGAGAAAGTTCAAGCCTCGGGATAGACAATAAAAGATAACCAGACATTATTTATGAATTGTGCTTAAGATTTAAACATATTATGATATTGTCTCGTCGTTATCAAGAATAATATCTTTTCAGACATTTAAGTTCATTATAACTCGTCCTGATATTAAAAGTCCTTATGACATCTATCTTTTATAACATTTCTGATTTAAAAAAAAAGATGTTCTCAGATCAGAAATATTTTCTTATTGGAGAGAATGACTGTAAAATGTTTGCTAAATGAGTGAGCAATAGGTTACATTATTATAAGAAATAGAAGAAAACGGGTAAATTCTGTCCTAGTTTAGAACACGCATACCTTTATCAGTACAGGTAGTCCTTTGATCCTAGGAGACCAAGATCTAAGAATGACCTTTCTTGTTTATTATGTACTGTGAATGAAACGTTTTTGATTTATTTCATCAAAAGTGTTGTGTGTTCTTCATTTGGTTTCTAATTACTATTAAGTGTATCTAGTTTATTGTAATGATCGTAGAATGGTTTAAAACCAAAAACGGACGGAGCATGGAGTTTCCAACTTCTAGTATTTATAGATTAAGTTAATAGTATCATGATTGCTTAATATATAATTAGTCCTCTCATGATTTGGACAATTTCCTGCATTTTTATTTCGCTCCAAATTCAAATAATTTATTGCCTGGAAATCTTAATCTATGGTATTTGATGTTACTATTTTTGGAAATGGGGGTTACTGTTAATATTTTCAGAGTTTTCAGTTTTTGTCAGGCTTTCTCATGAGAAATAGCAAAGGTTGGAAAATATGTAGTTTCTATTTGGTAAGATATATTTGTGTAGATCTATTATGTTTACTTGCTGTCAAAGTGCATGTATGTTTCTTTAAGTTTAATGTTATAGATCTGAAACATTTATATTTAAGACTTTAACTTATAGTTCAAAATTATGTAAATTTCTTCGTTATAGTTTCTACAGCAGTGTGACGGGTTGGTGTTTATACATGTAGTAGATGTATTTATAAATAATGGGAACTCAGTTTTATAAACTTAATCTAATATTAACCTTATACATTTCTGTAGATTTCTTTCATTTTGTCATTTGGCCTTCCTTTACTTATTCTCAAGGATATTAATTTGTGTTCAATCACATTATGTGTTTTACTACATGTATGTTATGAAAAGAACTTCTACAGGTAATTGTTCATGTGATACTCTATTTGATCTTCTTCAGTTAACGAGAATATAAGAAGCACAACATGCTTTGACCACTTTTAATGCTCCTCATTGCAGTGATTTCATCATTAACTGAACTAAGTAAGAGACCAACTGTGTTAAGAGACCATTCTTTAGCCTCTTAATACAGGTTCTACTGTATCACACGGAATTTATCAATCCATATTGATAATAAAAGAATTTATCAATTCTACACAAATTTCATATATATTTTGGTAAAGGGTGAAACGGAGCAAAATGTACTAATCGTTTAAATTTCCCAACTGTTGGATATGATTTGCTTAACTTTGAATTCACAACACCAAGTAATAAGTGCTTTTGTTTTTTTCTTAAATTAGAAAAAAAAAAAATACTTGATGTCTGTTGGAAATATTTTCATTTTTCAATTTTCTTTTGATTGATAGTTTCGTGTCCCAGACTAGCTTGTTTTGAATATGTTCTTAACAACTCTTTAACTTGTGCAACCAAAACGATTAACTCTAATGTGAGAAGAGCAAGAAGTTATTTGAAGTTCTTTATGTCCAATATAACTTATAAATATATATATCACAAATATATATCGCGTCACAGTTTAAAGATGTGTTCAAAATGCATAATATATATACACAATTACTGTTCATGTATCTGTAAAACATTTTACTAAACTACATTGTAATGTTATGCAGTAATTTCAGTTATAAAGGAACTTAATGAAACACATTGAAATGTAACATCTGTCTGATCACTAAAAAAGGATAATGTATTTTTGTGAATATAAAGGATTCAGACTTATTTTACCAATTAATTTGATTTTGAAAATCACAAAACAGTATAGGTTCAAAAGTAGGATTCAGTGTGAAATACAGAAAATGTTGCCATATCTTGATGTCCTCCATCAGCGTCTCCAACTCTGCCAGAGTGAGAAGAAAAGGAGGAGTTATATATGTTGATGTAGATGTAGCCACAAAGTCTGGTTATGTCCTTATATATGGGAAAGTTATTTTATTGTGTTGGTATTGCATATGATTTTACCGTATGTGTATCCGTTCTTGTAAAGTTCATTTGCAATATTTTTACAAGTTAAACATGTTTGTTAGATCTCCTCTTGAATAAAATCCTTGGTAGCCAAACCTTTTTGTGTTGTATTTAAAACAAAATCCACAAAATTATGTCTAGTAGATTTTTTGTATAGGACATTTTTTTTCAATGTCTAATCAGGTTGTCTGCCTGAAACAAGACATTTGTGCCAACAAACCAGATCGTCGCAACACTTTCAAATAAAGTCCCTGACATCACGCATAACAGGAGGTAACTCCAAATATTGAACTCCTATCAGCACAATGCTTTTAAAGATCAAAGTCACAGAATAAAAGTAGCAAATATACTTTTCTTTCTATTTATAACCAGAACCAATAGATACCTATAGTTAAAGGTCATATTTTAATGATAGAAAATTACATCAAATCTTGTATCACATTTACTGTGATTTTAGTCAATGGTCTGTACATCATTAACGTTTCTATATTTGTCATCTCATTGTATGGGTTAGTCACTATAAACCAAAAGGTCAGATGTCAAGGTCATACATGTATAAAATTAAAAAACAAAATTACCGTTTCTGTATTTGATGCAATCTTTGCAGCAATGTTGTTTTTAGCTCACCTGGTCCAAAGGACCATGGTGAGCTTATGTCATACCACGTCTTCCGTCTGTCAACTTTTCCTTTAAAATGCTATTAGTCCTGAACGGCCAAGTAGATTTTGACTAAATTTTGTCTGGAGCATCCTTAGGCCAAGGGGACTCCTTGTTGTATAAAGGGTGGGTGTGGCCTCCCTGGGGGCAGAGGGGCGGGTCAAATAGGGGAAATAGAGGTAAAAATTTTAAAATTCTTCTACTGTAGGGAATAAGGGATTTTGTCCCAATTTAGTCTGAAGCATCCTTGGGCCAAGAGGACTCAATTTTGTATAAACAGGGGGTGTGGCACCCCTGGGGGCAGAGCTGAATAGGGAAAATAGAGGTAAAACCTTAAAAATCCTTCTTCTACCATAGGGATTAAAGGATTTCATCCCAATGTAGTCTGGAGCATCCTGGGGCAAAAGGGACTCAATTTTGTATAAATGGTTGGTCTGACCCCCCTTGGGCCCAATAGGGGTAATTTAGCAAATTCTTTAAATTCTTTTTCTGTAAGAATGACAGGATTTTGTCCATGTTGGTCTAAAGCATCCTTAAGTGAAAGGGACTCAATTTTGTATAAACATTGGGTCTGACCCCCCTGGGGACAGAGCCCAATAGGAGAAACATAGCAAATTCTTCAAAATCCTTCTTCATTTGTAGAAATGACAGGATTTTATCCAAATTTGGGACGTAGCACCCTTAGGTTAAGGGGGACAAATTTTGTATAAACTGGGGCAGAGACGTGGGGTCAAATAGGGAAACTAGCTTTAAAATCCTTCTACTTCTATAGGAATGACAGGAATATGTCCATATTTTGTCTAAAGCATCCTTGGTGAAGGGGAACTAATTTTGTATCAACGGTGGGTCTGACCCCCTGGGGGCAGATGGGCCAGGCCCAATAGTGGAAAAATAGCAAATTCTTCAAATTCCTCCTTTTCCTGTAGGAATGATAGGATTTTGTCCAAATTGCACATAAATATAACCCCCGACTAACCATGCAATACATGTAGGGCAACATCTGCCTATTTTGAACTTCAATTTTGCTAACATTTCCAGGTGAGCGATACAGGCCCTCTGGGCCTCTTGTTATTGTGTACTATTTGTTTAGTCCAACTTATGAACTTGACCTTATAGTGCCGACCTTGAAATCTCCACTTGGTTACAATGATTGATCTATCAATTAATTGCAGTGACCTTCAAAGAATGTGAAAATCAAATTAATTTACTCAAACTTTGATAGACACTATCTTCAAATGCTATGGGCAATTATTCAGAAAAAGGGTATTAAATATCATCACCCTGGGTTTCTTGGTTATACAAAAAAAGTATTTCAAAGGTTTTACCCTATGACTTTAAAAGTAGGTAAAGGCCAAATACAATAAACTGTACCATCATCAAAAGTCTCTTGCTTATCCAGAAGTCATTTTATCTTGTATACGCTCCAATCTTCGGGTGAATACAAGTTTCTCGATCAAATGAAGCAAGTATGTATGGCTAAGTGTAGAAATATCCAGGTCATTCTAAAAACAAACACCTGCAATACAATAGTTAACGTGAGGATAAGAATTTCTTTTGGAGAACCAACATGCCAACAAATATGTTCATTGATAATCATTCATTTTCTGCAACAGAAAAGTAATACACTGTCAGATCAAGTGGATGAAACCGAAACAATTAATATAGAATTGGGGAGATAGAAATTGTGTATATATATTCGAGTTTGTCGCTCTGATGTGGGTTTCTAACTAGCAATACTTCCAACAACTAAGGAAAGTTACTTGAGCATTTGATAAGCCAACACAGTCCTGTATCAGAAAATGAAACAGTTATAATATGAAGAAAAAAACAAAAGCCAAAATAATGACCACAAACAATTGTTTTATTAAATTGTTAAAATTATAAAAAATATTTCACATGTTTGAACTGTGAAATGAAACATGACAATGAAGAAAATAACCTGTCATGATGATGTGTGTGATGAATAGTGATGTTTCAGATTTGAAAATATCAAAATTGTAAAGAAAGTTTACCTCTTGGAAAAGACCAAGCATATCCTAAACATAGAAAAAAAAGAGAAAAAAGGTTAAGATTATTTTCATACAATTACATGTATCAAAGTTTTACTTATACACAAACAATGTATGTGTTCAACGTGTCACAAAGTTTATAGACTGACTGGTCCCTTTGTCAAGCTATGACTCGTGTCAAGTCTTAGCTTGACATACAGGCACTGGTTGGATCTGAAAGATTGGGACACGTTTAACATATACATCTTATTGACATATTTTCCATACATTTTTGTAACATTCCTCGTCAGCCCTAAAGCTGAATGCAACCATAGGTCTCGATGCATACATAGACTGAATCCATGTTGACAATAGAATCAATTTCCTGACATCGGATGAGCTAATGTTACTTAAGCATTTAGCCTAAGACACATCGTCCATTATCAAATTCACAACAGTTCGTGTTTTTTTCCAAGTCCAAATTCCTATCAAGAAAAGTGTCCTTTTCCTTGTTATCTGCCTCTATGCATTCTGCCATGTAATGATGGCAATTTTTAGATACGTTTTCTCAAAATCGCAGTTGTCTCCCTCGCTCCCTTTTGCATTTTTTTTGTAATGGTTCCGAGCACTTTTTTTGAAATATAAAAAATCACAGCTGTCTTCCTTCCTGTGATTTCCTCTAGCCTGCAAATTCAGCATACAGCTTCCATATTATTTTACACAATATATCAACTCATATTCCAGCAAATCCACTCTCACTTTCTCACAACTAGCTCTCCCTCGGATATTCATACCCTCCTCTTCTGCGTACTGATGTATAATACTGAAAAGAAAGAGAAGAATTTCATTGCTAAAAGTGATTTCCCTATATGCATTGAACCAATAAATAAGAACATCTATATAATTATTTTTCATGTTTCATATAGATTAACATTTCGTCAATTTTATTGTTTTTGGGTAATTTTTGCTGTGTCCATTTTAAAGTAATTTGTCATTTTGGAAATAATAAGATATTATTTAAACCACCTAGCAAACAAATGTGTGTCAGACTATTTCTGATGCACAATCAAATAAATCAGGACAAGTCGATGTTATTTCAACTTCTTTGGAAACAATCAATATACTTTACAATCGCAGCAAAAGTTATTTTCTTGATACCGACGCGATCGACACTACTGACTCAAATTTGTTATTGGTTAAGCATTTTGTCTGGTGCATTCCTAGTCTGTTTTGAGGGCTGTTTCATTATTAATTGTATCAGGGAGGTAGGCCACATCTGGATCAACATATTATGAGTGGCACAGTTAAATCCAGATTCATCTACAGTTGTTGACATGTTTTAAATCATTTTCAATATTAGATGTGTGGTGAAGCCAAGCCTTTGAAAAATACCTCGCTTAGTCTAAACTTCTACTTCAGTAGTCTAGCATTCAGATATTACATTCAATAAAATAACTTAAGTACTGGAGAAAAGTAAAACTTCAATTTTGCAATTCACCTTTTCAAAATTGCATCATTCAAGCTCTGCCAGGCTTGGTTTCATATATACACACCCATTAGCTTCCCTAACTGTCATTATAGCTTTCCTATGGAAAGTGTTATGTCAAGGAATGTTTGTGAAATATATGCCGTTCATAGAATTTATATACCTACCATTGTTCCCTCTGATGAAAGCATCGCCATATTTGTTTTTTAGTTGGCCATTTACATATTCCTCTGTCTGCTCCAAAGCAATGTTCATGTACCCATCCAAACAGGCTAGCACACCTTCAGATACAAGCGAATCAAGTGATTAGAGCAATTTTTATTCCAATTGTCTAATGATTCCATTTCTCAAGCAGATAAAGTCTGCCCTAATTCAATACAATTTGTTTTCCCCGGTAAAATTAGCAGGTCTGTGGTCCAAGGAACCAGGAATCCAACAGTACACAACATACTAACATCAGTTTTTTTTTTAAAATTTAACTTGTTGCAACTTTCAACAACGACAACATATTAATTTTTATTGAAGTTCTAAAATTTAGAAATTTTGCTTATCTTTTGCAATGAATTAATAAAACATAAGACGGGCAGAGGAAAATACCAAAATGGATGTCTTTTTCATAAGAAATGCTTACAAATGCCACAATAAGGAAGACACAACATAAGGTAAATATACCTTACCTCTGTAATCCACACCTGAGTTCAGCTTCACTACTACAGGGCGCCCAATAATTTGCTTCAAAAATTCACTCGGTGTCTGTTTTCTACTCATTTCTGAAATACAATAAAAATATTGTTAAAATATTATTAAGGATCACTATCCCACGGCACTGGTTTTTCATACGATATACAGTAACCTCTCTTTATTTGTTTCTGGATAACTGTTTGGGCCAATGAAGACACTTCCCGATCCATTGACTACCTGGTAAGTGGCTCAGTCGCTTAGAGAAATACAGCATAACAATATCAATTCCAGGGTTCCAGTCCCAGTCTAGCCCCTTTGATAACAATTTTCATATAAAAAAAAAGTACTCATATAAAATTTTCATAAAAGTCCAATAAAGTATGGTTCCTTTCAGGAATTATTTATCAAAGCTATATTCATGTCGGTAAAAACAGTTTTCAATGCATAGTGTAGCAGGAACACTTTTATTCCTGCTAGGTATACTCTCAGTTCTGTCTTGTGAGACAGCCACATCGTAGCGTTTGTATGTAATAGCGCCGCCTAGTGGTAGGTTGTCAATTGGGAATTCCCCTGTGCTATTTTTGGCACCGGTGGTAGGTGTCCCACGATTTTGGTAAGGTTCATGGTTTGGACTGGCCAAACAGGTTGGACTAGGGTCAAACTAGGTGGGTCCAGGGTCAGAAGGCAGGGCTAGGTCCAGTATGTAAGGGAATGTGCAGGTGTGTGGTTAGTTCTGGCGAAATTTTGGATTGGGAACTGGCCAGAGCTTCCATTCGGCTTGGGTCACTAAATCTATGTTTCGGTTTTTTCAGCGGCCTCTGTTGACTCCTGGGTTCAAGTTTAGCCTGGGAACTGGCCATGGCCGAGAGTCGACAGATACTGGCTTTATAGCTATAGCCTTTATTCTAAATTATTCGTCGTCTAGCATAGGCGAGTTGTCTAATTCGTCAGAGTATGTCTATTATGAGTATTGCTTGTTGTATATAATGCTGGAGGAGGGGGGGGCGTCATTTCGAAGGGTATCTTGTGTAAATAAATTTGTACTGTATATAATTATGATAATTATTAATAATGATATTGGAGTTGAGATAATCACTCAAGTGTGACCACTGATGGCCATATGACCAAATGACAGTAAACTGCGAGCTGGCCCTGCTGTGTACAACAGTTACATGTAGTCACCCAAGCATGACTGATGATGTGTATGAATGAGGCTGTGCCCTTAGGTAGCAGTATACAGTAGAGGGTTGTGGCCATGGGTGATATTTTTGTTGAATGGCTAACCCCTGTATAATGATATGTAAAAAAAATATAAAAATAAAACTGTACTAAAATTGGTATAAGCATGATGAAGTGGGCTGTGTGAGCTTCACATTTGTAAAAAAGCGAGAATAAAAATTTTGCCATAATTCAAAAGGGTGCCTACAGATGAAAAGCTAGCTTTACAGGAGGTAAAATTTTGACAACACACGACGCAAAATTGCAAAAAATCAAGTTTAACAACTTTACTGGGACCCAGATAATTCTGCAACCAGGTAGGTAATCTTTAATTTCAGACAGAACTCAGGAAAAAAATTACTAGTTGCGAGGGTCAAATTTTGGTTCAAAAATAGCAATTTTTGGCATTTTTTGATGTGGTAACCATGGTTTTCACACAAGTGATATACATAGAAAAAAGAGGTTTATACACTTCTCAGTACTTTATATGTATTATAAATAAAATGCAGTTTACAAATATATATACATGTATAGGGTAAATGCGCTGTGTTTACATTTCCTTGACATGTGCCTTGTTTATCAGAGTCGGGCCATTTCTACTGTATACTGCTACCTTATGGGTAAAATAAAAAAAAAAAACACACTGCCAACCCGGTTAGACATCACTGCAATATTTGCTTCAAATCATACTGCCGCCTAGACGTTGCGAAAAACCATGTACGTAAAATACATCCAGACTCGGACCCTAAAGAGACCGTATCTTCTGCCCTTTACAATCCGCAATCTGAAGCTAAGAAACCAAAAGCATGGACCCCACCACCAGAGGCCCGTACCATCAACAAACTGAGCAAACCTACCTTCCGTATTGTACAAGATACTACTGATTATACCAGGAGTTCTACCACCACTTTAGAAGAAGACCTGGCTCTGAGTGACACGGACTCAGAGTCGGACACCAACAGTAATGAACCTATGTCGTCGAGTTTTGAAGACTATAATTATGTACACGAGGGTTCCACCTCTGTTCTGGACTCTACCTTTTGTCTAGATGAACTACCATATTATTTAAGAGATAGAACTGTATCTGTATATAGTGTATATGGCATCTATAATTGACTCTGCAATTACTACAAACATTCTATGAGAAAGCGGTTAACTTTATTAATCTATCAGTAAACACGTTCAACTACTATTACCATAATTTAGCGGGTAAATTACCACAATATTGTATATCACGTGACGAGAACAATCAATTTCTTGAACCGTAATTTACACCTTAGCTTTATTTTTCTCGATGCAAAATTGTTCTGATGACGGTTGGCCTAGCCAACCGAAACATGTAAACTAATAAATTCTAAACCTACGGAATCCTTGGTGTTGATGCTCCATCCTTTATCAAGTTGTTAAAAAAAATAAGAGTTAAATAAAAAAAATAGGAGTAAAATGAAACATCAGGGAGTAATTTAACTTGTCAGGGATTAACTTTCTTATGAGTAAAATAATACATACATGGTAGAGAATTACTCATTGCTGGGTTTTTCACCCCACATTCTTTATATTGCTACTTTCCCTTTTCCTTTGCCCAAACCTGAGAATTTTACTCCTTTGTCTAGTCACCAGTGGGGTGCAATACCTAGAAATATATAAGTTCAGGAGCCCAATTGTTTTAATAGTATAGCTGGCTGAGCTATTAGCGGAACTGGACTGGGTCGATAGTCGGCGACCAGATAGCTCAATTGGTAGAGCATCCGTCTAGAGTTCGGAAAGTACCAGGTTCGAACCCCGGTATGGTGTCAGGTCGTTTCGGTAACAAGACGAAAACTGTTTCGGGACTTTTTTTGGGTCGTTTCGGGACATGTCAAAAGTCGTTTCAGGATTTTTCATTTCTTTCTTCTTCTGAAGACCATTACCTAATTATATGTGCCAAACAGGTACCGACATTCTTCTTCACAGAGACGTGTATACAATTCCAAAGCAACGATCAAGTTATAGATATCAATGTTCATGCATACCGGTTTGATGTAGTTGACTAATGTATTTTATTTACTTATTTGAAAGAGGACTTTAGTGGTCCTGAACCAGAAATAAACTTCATAACTGATATGAGGTAAGCAAACAAAAATTCATATAAAATTTCACCTATTATTTATTTTCTTTGTTATGAATAGGACTTCTAATAAATAATCTTAATATATTTAAGTGAATTAATTAATGTAAATGTGTTGATTTACACATGCCCTCGCATCACGGATAGACGTAATTATTACCAGTATGAAAAAATGTTGTTAGTGTTTAATCAATCCATTGTTCTCGTGACTGCATTTATAACATCAGATATATAATATGACCAGGAATCACGAAAGGATTTATCAACACAGGTCATAGACTAAAACCATACTTATGTATTTGCAGGAATCGATATGAAACGGGAGCGAAATGTAATTTATAAGTGAAAACTGTATATGTCCCGAAACATCTTGTGCTATGTCCCGAAACGACTAGCATACGATATTTTTAACCGTTTGTAAGCCATATCTACCACACGGTGTGTCGCTTGAAGTCTGGTATTCAGTCTGAGAAATCGAGACATACTTACTGCTGGTCGACAGATGCACGAAAATTTAATGAATTATCGCGAGACTTACAATTCTTACACAAGGCTGAAAGAGACATCACGTGGTAAAATCTCGCGGGAATCAAGATGTCTGCGCCCTTCCGAGTCATGCGACCCCGGTACATCATAGAGACATTGAAAACTATTGGAAAAACACGTTTAAGCGAGAAACAAATTTGTGCTTCACATTCAGGTTTACTAAATGAATGTGTGCTTGCAAGAAGATTTTGCGGAATTACTTTTGTTAAGTCAAACCCACTTGGAGTCTCATCTGTAGCTGTACCGCCGATAGTTCGACGTGGAACACAAGACAAGCCTACTTTCACTTTGTCGCGATGTGGTGGGATCAGAGTTATGTCCACGCTGACAGAGAGAACTTGTTGGAAATGTGGTAAAACAAAACATGGAAGATCGGAGTTGTTTATTTGTGTATGTGGTGTAGTACAGGAGGTGTCTGATTTAACATATTTCCAAGTTTTGGATATTAAGGAGATGTTTGATGTGGATCTGAATGTGTTGGCGTTCAAATACAAAGAGCTGCAGAAGATGTTGCATCCAGACAAATACAGTCAGAAGACGGAGGTGAGGAATTCGACATTTATTGGAGATCTGGAACTAATTTACTTTGTTAAACAGTCTATAATACTGTACTGCAGTTATCATGCAGTTTCAGAGCTGCTAATACAAAATAATGGACTGTCTTCTTTTTAAAATTTATAAAAGATTCTGCAGTAAATCTTGACTTTATGCGAGTCCATATAATTGGTTCATATCATTTCACAATATTATATCAATCTTTCTGTGTCTCTAATTTTGCATAAACAAAAACAAATTTAGGTGTAAAAGTTGTGCATTGATTAGGTTGTCTTATAAGCGTCAGCTGTAGGGAATTTCCCTTTAGCTCAGCGGTAGAGCATCAGGCTGGAAAGCCAAGGGGCGCGGGTTCGAGCCCCAGCAACAGCACTTTCTTTTAATATCACTATTCCTCGTCCTACAACATAGTTTTCAAATCTATTTCAGAAAGAAAGAGACCTTGCAGCCATACAATCATCTCTTGTCAACAAGGCATATGCAACTTTAACAAAACCTCTTCCTAGAGCTCTTTATCTCCTGGAGCTCAACAACCTTCCAGTAGAAGAAGCGAACAGTGATGTGGACCCAGACTTTCTAATGGAGGTCATGGAAATAAATGAAGAACTGGCAGAAGTTGATTCTCCAGAGGCCTTGCAGGGAATGCAGACAGAAAACGACCAACGTGTGAAAGATTGCTTTTTGGAAATTTCAAAAGCCTTTCAAGACGGAAATATGGTTCTTGCCAAAGAACACGTGATTAAATTAACCTATTACATAAATGTTGAAGAGAAAATCAAAGAAACTCATCGTAAAAGTTTTGAATGATTTAATTAGTTTAGTTTAAGAGATTATTTATTCTCTTTGGAGTTATTCACCAGATTTTAATTTGTGTAATGAACAGGGGTACTGACAAGTATCCAGTTTTTGAATATATATGAACTGATATTGACAAAGTATTCTTTGTCACAATTGACGATAATCGTAAATTTATGTGGAAATAAGTTCTTGCAGAATGCATTATTGATTCAACAAGAAAAACTTTAAGAAACTGGACACTTCAAGAAGTCAAGATGAATTTGTGTCAAAGTTTTATAAATTTGTTTCCATTAGTCCATAAAGTACATATGAATAGGTATATAAATATCAAAGAACAGATATGTTTTGGAGGATTTTTTGCCCTTCTCTGGTAAAATCCATTTTTACAAAGTGTTATTTTTGCCCTTGACATCTTATAACTGCCTATGTACATAGAATGTAGGTGTACTAATTTTCACTGTCATGATAAATTTGACCTCGTTACAAACTTTGAAGATTCAAATTTCTCTATGTGTTAATGTTCGCCTTTAAATGACACTTCTAATAATCATTAGTTGATTTATTCACGAATCAAACATTTTGAGTCAATTATTTTGTGGTTTCAAAGTATAATCCAGGTTTGTTATTATGGAAACATTGAAAATTACAACTAATAAATCGAATTGGAATGAAATTATCTATACATTAACACAGGCACTGGCTTTGTAAATTTAATTGATAAACAAAGAAATGTTGAATTTGATAAGATCACTGTACAAACTACAGTATAAAGATAAACATGCTCTTCTTATTACTGCAAATCCAAGTTTTATAGATTTTGAATCAAATTCCTTTGCTCATAATTATTTTGTCATTTAGGAATCACATACGGTCTTATGTACAGTGACAGGACCTCAATGATATTTGACTTTATACATGTCGTCAAAGTCCAAATGTTTGGAATTTTTCCTGATGGTTCCAAAAAAGTTTGAAACATCAAAGTTTGACTGTGTTTGTAAATAGTAAAAAATATTTATCTGGATTTTATAATTTTTGTATTTATGAAGGATTTTCAATCTATTGAAGATGTATATTTATTGTCCATTGAATGAATCTTGAGATAATTTTACCTTTTGATATCATTATATATATACATTGTTCTGTTTAAGGCACCGTATATTTATTCAATAAGATCAAAGGGTTAGTGCATAGATCTCCGGCTCAAAACTAGGAGCTGGGAGTGGTGATGATAGAACAATGAAATAGCATTCATTGGCATTTCTACTGAACTGCAACAGGTATGGGTGGGCTTACTACCAGACATGGGCTTATAACTCATTCACCCCTGAAGACACATTTGAGTCCTTCCAATTCAGAGGTTGGAATAGTTCATTATGTAATTTCAGGGGTGAATGAGTTGATGTTGGATAAATATGTTTTGGTTTATTTGTGTTTTAGTTAACAGCTATGGTGATAAAAAAAGAATACCTATGTACATGCAAACCTGGGGCACAATAGTTTACAAGGAATGTTTGTGGGATGAGGGAATCCAATAACCGGGTTTTTGCTAGGTGTTTATAGGGTCCGGTACAGGGACCCATTCCCAATTGAAAAAATGACCCTGCATTTTCCCAATTTCAGTCTTTATTTTCTCAATTGGATCAAAAAGCATGTTAAAATACAAATGTCCAGTCATTATATGTACAAGGAGCAACAAAAAAATACGTAAATAATGAAAACTTGTGAAACTGAATAAACAAAAACACTGAAAATGTATGTGTTTGTTTATTGCTATACATTTTACTATAAGAGACAGCTAAAGGAAAACTTTTTACTAATCACACATTTGTATGTGGAAAAATTGATGATATTTCCCAGTTTTAGCCAAATGTGGATGATATTTTCCCAATTCCTGCTCAGGGGCCCTTTCCCAAAATAGCTGGCAAAAACCCTGCATAATTAATGATGCTTTAATTGTTGATCATTAATAAACATTCATTAAATATCCATTACCTAATGCTTTATTAAGTAACCTTTCCACCAACACATTTTTAATGGGAGATTAACTAATCAATTAATAGCGATTTGATGTATCTGATACTGTAATGATGGCTTAATTTAATTATCGTTTGAACAACCAAACCCTGGTCAGCTGTTTTAAGTCTGGAGAAGTTACAGTCACACAACATCAGAATCTTAATATTCGTATGAGTAATTAATCTGTAACTGTTTGTATATTACACTGCCCGTGCAATATCTGTCCCCTTCCCTCTAACATGTCTATAAACTCGGTGTTGAACTGTTGACACTTCCCCAGCATCAATTTAATTGGTCAGCGAACCATGATAGAGACGTTTGTACCTGTAAGGTCACTGATCCGTAGTAGTAACAGGGCACACGTGTTAAAGTTAAAGAAGGTTTTATGAAATATGATTGCAAGAAGGACAATTAATATCACATTTTAATGCCTTCAAATCAGGAACCATTGCGAGACATCTATATCAGTTACAGCTGTAACACATTAAAAAAATGAATGTAAATTAAAATTTGATCCAAGGATTTTGGAGCGTTCACAATTCATGCTACTTTATCATTTTTACGCAAGTTACATTTTCCTTTAAAAAAATGCAAGAAAGAAAGAAAGAAGTTAGGAAAGTACAAGGTGGTTAGCAAAGACAGGTATCTGACTTAATTTTGTGCAACACTATATGGTTTAGATTACATGCGTAGCAAAACAAACTGGAATGGTGACACCTTCCGAAAAAATTCTGGATCTGCCCCTGACCAAGTCTAAAGAAAACATAGTAAAAATTGTTGAACATGGAATAAACATGACTAATAAAAAAGACTGTAAAATATTATATAAAATGATAAACTTTGTAACAATGAAAACAACCAAAAAATTAAATGATGCAGTTGCTGATATATGCAATGGTATTGTCATCAGCATAATTGTACAAAACGCAGTATTTTAGAAACGTAAAAATGTCATTAAGAAAACAGTCTCATCCAGCCTATAGGCTCGCAGCTTCTCCAGTAGCAGATTGTGTGGGATCTGTACTGATCATTAAGACGACAAAATGAAATCTTCTCGACTTTTGTAATTATGGCAGCACATAAATATTTAGAGAAGATGTGAATAAATCCAAAGAGGCTGCAATTATCAATAACAACTGGGATTGAAACTGAAGATATTATTATCTGCAATAAAAAAATAATACGTGATCATTAAATGAACTGCATGATTGCCAGACATCGTATACCTGCTTTGCAGTTAATATAAACTTTATTTCATTCCAAATTAAGTTGCATTACATCACATAACATACAAAGTACAGAGGAATGGGATCCGGAAACAAGTTGAAATAACTTATATAAATCCGTTTCCGAGAATGTATCTCATTAATTTAGGGCATGATGGTATAGTTACTGAATTCTATGGAAAGAAATATAAACACTTAAAACAGTAGCTTACTTTTAAACGTAGTTCAAGGGATATTTGAAATGAGAGTAAAAGAAAAGGGGTACAGGGTG
>NW_018407075.1:744711-800123 GCF_002113885.1 Mizuhopecten yessoensis
ATAGGTTTTAAGTTTATAGATTGAAGGGTCGTTCTTGACATAGTCAGGCAAGGAGTTCCAGATACTGATGACAGATGGCAAAAAAGATTTATTATAGAGACTCGTATGACTAACTAGTGGACGAAAATTATTTCCCGTGCGAGTATCATGGTTGTGGTAATTACGGTTACGCTGAGGTAGAATATCTAGAAGATATTGAGGAGCCAGACCATGAACCATTTTGTGGAAAAGAATAAGCTTGTGCTGTTTACGTCTTTCCTCGAGGGGAAGCCAACCTGTTTCAGTATACAGTTTAATTCTACTTGTGAGTCTAGTGCCGCCAGTGACTATGCGTGCTGCTTCTAATTGAAGATTTTCTAATAATTCAGATTGAGCTTTAGTAAGGCAGTTGTGGCCCAATATGGCCCATATGTCGAAGAAAGTCATTTTATCCCATATAATTGTTTTAGATACACTGGGGATATATGATCTCTCAAAAAAACCTCAAAACTTTCCTTGAGGGAGACCTCCCTTCTAGTTGAGGCCATAGCTCCCTCACATATCCTCACCACCTAGTCACTTTCCTCATTGGCTGTTGCATTTTGATATTTTGATGCAACAGTCCATGGGGCCCCCTCTATGGATGTCGAGCCTCGTATTGGATGTCCTGGAATCAGAACTATATATACTATATTTTAGGTTACAATCAATATTAAAATCCAAATATGTAATTTGTTAAAGTTGAAATTTGCCACCTATTTGAAGACATATCTAAATGAGGACAGTTATGAAGGAGGGGGGACTTCTAAACATTTCTGTGAGATGTATTTGCTGAGGAGAGCCCCCACCCTGGTCTTAACTGCCCAAGACCACTGGCATAACTGTGTGTCTATTAAATACTTTTATGAATACACATACACGCAACACGCCAGTGTAGTCCCATGAACATACTCTTGTGTAACTTACAGAGCAGTATTAAACCACTACAGACTTGAAAATCTGTATATAATATGATAACACAGCATGTAACTGTCTATGGAACTTTACCTGGCAAGTCTAGTACATTTCAAATGATGTAAAATTAGCAAGCAATGGTTTAGCTTAATTGACCCACAACTTGGAAAATTCTGGGGTTTGTGATAAACTGTTGCCTCATCAGCACATTTCACGATAGCACACAAAACACTTGACTGGCTAATTGTAGAATGGATCCCATGCTATACCCCTAGTTTACATACGGAAGAAAACACTAGTTTGAATGTCAGAACAAAATATTAACTCTTAATAACTTTCACAAGCCTACTCTAATTTTTGCGTTAAAACTGATCACTGATGTTTGATGTGATTCATGTATTACAAGATTTATTTACAGTGTGATTGTTATTTTATGCCGCAATGTTAGTTAGTTCCCCGCCGGTCCCGGAGGGGGGATATAGGAATTGATTTAAGTTTCATGCTGTTACCATTAACATAATCATACGAAGAAGTGTATACTGACATATGACCCATGGCAAAACCCTAGTTGACCTAAAGACATTTGTGACACATGTGCACTGCTGCTGGTCTGTAGGAAATATATGTTTCACCCTCTACCAATAGGCACTAAGTGGATATTGCTAGTCATATAATTATGCATTCGGAAGTCTACTGTTTGTTAATGGCAGAAGTAGAGCCAAAAGCTTCTTGAAGCAGTACTTGTGGTTGGTCCTCGGAGGGAAAAATAAATTTTAGACTATTGCCAACACAGACATAAGATAAGAGTGAATATCCGCTCACATCAGTTTCAGCAAATTGAAAGGTGTTTATACTGCATCTCAGCTGACTGTACTGCGTTCGTTTTTCCTAGATATTGCAACATCAAGAAAGCATGTGTCTGGAGTACTTTCAGTATTTTGATTTTTTAATTGTGAAATAATTTTAAATGAACAATCAGATTGAAATGACCATTCATGTTGACCTTACATGGAAAACTCAAATTGGGAAATTGCGCTCAAATGATTTTAAGTTATGTCAACTTCTTCATTGAGTATCGTTTACACACTTCAGAAAACCATGAATGTTCCACTTGAATCTTGAGTGACTACTTTCTCTGTAAACAGGAGATAAGCATGTGCTTCTTATATTAATGATATTGTCTTGTTATCAACGTTACAGGAAAGGAAAACTCTGCAGCCATCCTCGATATCCAGGGGTTAAGCTCACTTTCGCTCTCTACACCCCTGGATTGGTGTCAGGTAAAACAAACCTGACAAATCACTAGTCTTGTACTTGTCCTTTGAAGATTACAAAAGAGCGACGCCCGACTTCAAAGCTTGTCATTTTTTTACCATTATGCGACCGCACGATTCTTTTGATGTGCATTAAAGGACCAAACGAGTCTTCTCGTCTCATTCACAAGGTGTTGCACACTGAGCCTTCAATTTTGCTATGACATATATATATTCCAGGGGTAAAGTGAGCGTAACCCCTGGATATCGAGGATGGGTTGCTGGCGATTGACCCAGTCTAGCTCTGCTATATCAATAACATGTATTATGGTAATTAACCAGAGGTTAACACAACAAGTACGTGTGGTATAGTTGTGTTGATGTTGCTGGGTATACGTGTATTTTTATTTAGTTATAACTACTTGAGTGTAAACAGGGTTAATGTGCTAGTCTTAAACATTTCTGTAGCAGGCATTGATTTTTATATCAACAAATATTTGAAATATCCTCAAAGTCACGGAATTGAAAGTTTCCTCTTTATGGATGGAATATATAGTACTTCGCTGCTTATCAATTAGTTAATTTCATTACCCCAGGTCATCCTTTCCCTTTTGGGGAGGGGGTTAAGTTTACTTTACTTTAAAGGGCCTGTTTCCAGTAATGTTAATTCTCCATAGGAACCTGCCCCCGTATAATTTTTTATCTAGCTCAACTACTGTTTTTTTCTTTTCCGAAGAATAATTTTACACCTTTCCGACACCCAAATTTCATAATTACAGTGAAAATGTATTTTTATAAAGTTGTCAATTTGAGCATCAAAGACATAAGTTCGTAAATAAAAGAAGGTTATCTCGAAATTGTAATTCGCAACATAGTATAAATTTCTTTTGATAAATATTTCCAAAACATCGTGTTTATTCATAAAACATAAAAAAAAATTTTCTCGGATGAAAATGCACTTGCAGAGACACAATTATGAAGAAAAATGCCATAAAATTGCAATTTTCTCCCGTTATATAGTTTTGGATGCAAATTTCCATCAGAAAATCGGATAGAGCTTTACTTGTTTCATATGTGTACCAAAAATCAGCTAATTCCATGTGGTGGAACGTTCTCATATCGCCGCCTGAATGTGGTTGTAAATTGAAAGAAAAGGGGAAATGAGTAACAACCTTGTCTGAAACCCTATTATATAGCTTATTATATACAAACTTTTATATTGAATATCAGAGCGGATATTTTCATGACAGTTTTATGATGTGTAACGACTAAATAAACAGTATCGATATAAAGATTTACACTGAGGACACCCTGATACATGAATACTGTTCTATCTCAAGTTGTCCTCTTCTGAATTTTCTGATCGTGTGGCCTTGTACATTTATCCGTATCTTCTTGTCTTTGTCTATACGTTTACGGAATCATTGACTCGACGCTAGCTATTCTTGTCTCACTTTCCTTGTTTTATTGTCCCATCTCCAAAGCGTTGTGGCTCTGTCAGGGTTGGGACCCTGACTTGTCTCACTTTCTTTGTGCCTGCCGACCACGCCACATCGAATAGATAGATTATCCATATGAAATACTTTATTTTGTTCTAAGTAATCAATCAATTCTGCGCTTCTTGGAGGTATTGAATGTGATTTATTATATTGTCTTGTTATTTTGTGTAATTAGTTGTTCGTTATTTATCACACATTTTCGCATAATTGTACCAAACTACTAAGTATTAGCTGTTTACAGCAATCATCGGTGGCTTGCTATTTTGTTACTTTATCGACGCTTCATAAACCAATCGTTATTGTTTCAAGATGGAGGGTAAATGTGTTGGAGAAGGGTGTCAAGTATACTTCAAGAAACGTAGTGGCAATAAGAACAGAAGTGCACGCAATGTAAATAGTCCACAATATAAATGGCTCCTAGATACGCTGGTGCAACAAGGATTGATGTCAGCAAAGGAACAAGCACTTATTTGCCAGAAGTGCTACATGAAGTATCTTCGGAACAAAAATCAGCCTGAACCTGAACCCGAGCAGAACCAGGAAATAGAGGAAGAAGACGACTCCCCGTCCCATATCCTGCCGTTGCTGACCCTTCATGATCTTTTGAATGGATCATCTTCACACAAAAAATGCTGTCTCTGTCTTGTTACCTTTGCAAGAAATGGAACAAAATCATCAGTCTTACCAAAACGTGCAAGACATCACCTGATCTATTCACACAAACTGTGGTGTCCCACCTCATCCCGCGTCTGCTCCATTCACCTTATTGGTAACGACTTAGATCCGTCTACAGAGGTTGTCCTTGATGGTAGAGGTTCCTTGGAATCTCAGTTACCATCAAAATCGTCCGAAATCATTAATGACCTCCTAGAGGTGTCGCACGTCCTTTCACAGAACCAGTCTGCGTTTACAATAAGCTTTTCTTCTCTTGATGACTCGGCATGCATGGCCTGGACAGGTTGGTCCAAAGATCAGTTCCTCGAAATCCACTCGCACTGTTCCCCATATCTTTCATCTGGTATATATACCAAGACTACACACGATGCTCTATTACTGTTCTGGGTAAAACTGAAAACCGACATTTCCTGGAGTCAGTGTTCTTCTCTTTTTGGAATTTCCAAGTCAAGTGTGTCCAAAACTTTCCACTCCATAGTACAGGCATTAGACACATCGATAGTCCCACAATTTCTAGGTCCGGATCACTTGACAAGAGAACAGTTGCTCGGGCACAATACTGTCTTTTCAGAAGCATTTTTTGGAGATAAAGCCACTGCCATATTAGATGGCACCTATATTTATATCCAGAAAAGCTCCGACCACAAGCTCCAGAGAATGTCCTACTGTGGCCAGAAGAAGAGAAACTATCTCAAATTCATGAGCATCGCCTTACCAGATGGCTACATTCTGGACACAGTAGGACCATTCACTGGCAGCGAAAATGATGCTACAATTACAAAAAAAGTCATGGACAAGCTAGTTACTTGGCTACAACCAGACGACAACGTTGTCGTTGACCGAGGTTTTAGAGATGTCCTACCAGTTCTCGAAGCCTCTGGCCTCAATGCTAGCATGCCGTCATACCTGAAACCCGGTCAAAGTCAACATTCTGACGTCCAAGCAAATCTTGACAGAACTATCACCAAATCGAGGTGGATTGTGGAATCCTATCATGGTCGTCTGAAACACTGGACGTTCTTCCGAACGCAATTGGTGTCTAACAGCTTTATCAATGTCATCGAGGCTTTGCTTCGAACCGTCACAGCCTGTCTGAATGGTATTAGAGGACCGATCTACCAGAGATCTCCAGAGAGAGATGCCAAAGATAGGCTAATGGCTGAACGTATGAAGGACCGTTTGACAACACCGAATGGTTTAGCTCAGAGAGTCAAGACAGATCCGGATCTATCTAGACGGGCAAGGTCCGAGTTTGTCAAGATGGATGCATCTTCCGTACTGTTTCCCCGTCTCGATCTTGATTACTTGAGAACCATTACGTGTGGAACGTATCAGATATCTCTGGCTCCTGGTTACATCGCCGAACATTTAAGTGATGACGGAGACTATGAGGTGTGGCTTTACCAGCACTCCCCAGACCTTCTCCGATGTCAAATACATTCTCGACACAAAAGCCAAACGAAATATAACGTTTGGATACGGTTCACCGTTTCACCCGATGTTGAGGCCCCAATAAAGGACTACTACTGCCAGTGCCCAGTTGGAGAGAGAACGATGGGAATGTGTGCGCACATCTCCAGTATCTTGTACTACCTTGGGTATTACAGGACGCTGGAAAACCCTCGACCATTACAACCACAGGTAAAGAAATTCCGACAAAACTTGAAATAGTTTTCCATGCGGCAACGGAGTGCATATGTCGAAAGTATGTTTGGGGCTCGATATGAAAGATCCCCGTTACCATGTGACTAACCAAACTTATAAATATAGGTATTATACAATCGCCCGTAGCTATGAACACTCCCGTAAATGCGAAAACCAACCAAAATCATAAGGAACACGTTTTGTTTGTTGTTCTGTCTATTTGTCAGCCAATGTCTTCAACCACGGGGACTTGTGAAGTAGCCATCTTGGATTTTTTTTATGAAAAAGTGTTTCTCTCACTTTTTTTCATATCTGTGTACATATTCTCAACATACCGAGCAAATACTCTCGTTTTTTTGTTAATTATCTAAAGAAAGTCGAAAATCGGCAATTCAACCATAGGCTAATTCAACCCAACATTTGAAAATGTTCCACCACTTACATTTTGATGATTTTTCCTCTCATCAATAGCATATTACGTACTGTTTAATAGGATAAAAATTGGTTTGCATCCAACGCCCATAAAAGGGTGTATTCTCTAAAAAACACAGTTTTTGTGTCTAAAATGTTATCATCGAAAATGGCATTTTTGAGATTGTTTCTTCCATAAAACAGCCAAATGGCGCGATGGAAACATGATTTTTTGTCACAATCATGCCATGAATGTATTCTTTACGGTGACCATCATTTGATTAGATTTTCATTAATATTTTACATAACATGCACATTTTATCAACACTTAGACAGCTTCTGAAAGGTACAACTTTGAGGAGCCATAAAAAACAAACCAAGTGACCTAAATCTTTATACTTTATAGATTTGTGACCACAACGGCATGGGCAATGCACCACCAACAGGAAATTTGAATCAGAGAAGGGGCCGTTTTGGAAACCGGCCCTTTGGGAAATGGCACCTCGGGCAGAAACGTTTATTATACTGCTGGCTTGATACGTCTCTGCTTTAGGGTAGTGTTTGTTTACTTTCAGGAGGAAATACTTCAAAGGCAGGAGTTATAAGTGTAGCATGACAGTATTGTAACCCAATGCACTATTGTAATCGGTTACACTTACGGGTGCAAATGCACAGGGACCTGAGAATTCGTTACAGCTATATGTTTGGACCTAAACTGAGATTTTCAGTTTGTTTTAGTTAACAAATTCAATCCCAACGATGGCATATACTCTTATGGGGTGGTGTTATTACCAAAACTTGATATAAACCCATTAAACGTGTAAAACTAATCTGAATATCTCAGGTCAGGTCCAAAAATAGCTGTAAGACATTCTTAGATCCATGTGCGAAGCTTGTCACATCTAAGATACCACATGTCCTTATGAATTGGGTTTAACAGCAATTGCTCAAAATGTTATTGATACTATCTGATAGACTGTTCTGAAATTTCATATGCAGGTTCCCTGTGGTCTTTAAATTAATAATCATAAAATAAATATGGAAGACAACACAAGTGTGTGGTCTTGCTGTTATCACATTCCTTCCGTATTTGGTAGAGAACGATACAAAGATTTTATAAACTTTGATATTTTTTGCAAATACCCGGAACTTTTCAGTTCGCCATGACAAGAGGATTCCCATAAATAACAGTTCCGGCTATTTAGTATGATGATACAACATCTTGTATTACACATGTGTGATACAAACCGACAGAAAACATCAACAGAAAATTGTTGTATTACTACTGTAAGATTACATAGGTATGTGATACAAACAATCAACACTTCACTGGTTGCGATCTTACATTTTTACATTTTATTTCTATTACAGCTATAGCCCAATAAGTATTATTTCACATAAATAACATGGATAGAGTGCCATTGGTCATTTGTTGTGCATGTTTCCTTTTGAAGCTAATAAAAAAAACACGATGGCTGCCATCTTGGATTTTGACAGTTCAAGTTTTCTCAAGAAGTACTTGACAGATCTCTGAAATGCCATATGAAGATTTTCCTTGTATAAGACAGTTCTTCCTGTTCGCTAGTTTGACAGCTTAAGTTTGTTATCATTTTTCTCAAGAAGTACTTGACAGATTTCCCAAATGCCATATGAAGATTTTCCTTGTATAAGACAGTTCTTCCTGTTCGCTAGTTTGTATATTTGTTTTGTGCTTCAATTAGAAGTTTGATCAAGAGGAAAATATGGCTGCCAGGAAAGGTAACTCTCGTTTGTTAAATATAAATATATTTTTACACTTAACTATTTTAGGTAATAGCAGGCTTAACTTAGAAAGGACACTGTCAAACCCAGCCATATGAAATTTTAATCAAAAGTTACCACACAATGCATTTCCTTTTGACAAGACTATCAATCTAATGGATAAAAGAAGAGAAAAGATCAAACTTACATAAATCTAATGACTATTGTACGATGGTGGGTGCCAAGGCCCCTGTGAGGTCTTTAATTTTGTAGTGAATCACTAAAAAATTTGATTTTTGATGTGAATTTAGGAGTGGAGTCTATATTTCAACATTTTTAGAGTTTAAGATTGTAGAACTTTTTTGTTATGCAATGTTTTGTTACATATTTGAGTTCATAATTTGCAGCAGATCCTACTTTAAACAATAAAAAATATTTGATAGCGTAAAAATTTGGACAAAAAGGTGAACCCTGTCGTACATCTTTAGAGGGCGGCACTAAATAGGTCATATCAAAGGTCCGGGGACCAATCTGATTAAAATCATCTGTTACATGGCTCCTTCAGGCGTAGTACGAAGTTAACGAAGCCATGTAACATATGCTTTTAATCAGATTGGTCCGGGAACCTTTTTAATTAAAAAAAATATCATTGGTCGTGTCTTAGGGAGCTGCAAATATAACCCAGTTATGGTTAAATTGCTTTGTGGGCAAACTTCTTTTGTTCCTGTAACAGGTCCTTTGTTCAGATGAACCCAATTTACTCACTTTCAAGGCCACTAGAATCAAATGATAACAAATATTCAAACAACTCCTTCGCCTCCAGGGTGATGATATTCAGCGAGTAGTATGCAGGGATGAGTGGCTATCAAGTTTGTGCAATTTAATCACCATGATCCATTTTCAAGATCACTGGGTTCAAATGTTTAAAAAATCTCCAAACTATTTCTTCTCATCTTTGGCCAGTAGCATGCTGGGTTGAAGGGTTACCAAGTTTGTTCAAATAAATGACCTTGAACCATTTTCAAATTTACAGAGGTCAAATGCTTAGGAAAATTTTTGAAACGAATTCTTCATAACCTAATGGTTTGAAATGTATACCAGGTGAATTGGGACTCTTGTTTATTTGAAAACCGTTAGATTTCATTCATAATTTCACTTAGGTGATTGTTCTTGTAGACCTTTGACTTTCAACTTCACCTTCATTCTTTTCCTTTGACCTGGTAAGCATGCAAACCACTTACTCTGTCAATATCTTTAATACACTGACAAGTTTCTTGTATAACATCACTGTATCGAACACGGGACAGTACCCAAAACGGGACACTTGTGGGAAAACGGGCCAAGAAACTGCCATGCAATGCAAAGAGGAACTTTCATGTTTGCAGTTTTCACTTGATGATACTGTTATGACAACTTAACTGTATATAACCTTTATTGGCTGCTGATTATCGTTGGGTGGATAATTTAGAAATAAGAATAACTACCAACACACACAAACACTTGTTCAAGGGCCAACGTAATTAACCCTGATAGTAGTATTTCGCGTTTCTATTTATAAAACCACGCGCCGGAAATACCAACTTGTAATAAAAATGAAAAGTGGATGGTATCTATTTAGGAAAAATGAACAAACATTTTTGAAATTGCATGTTAGTATGGTATAAAGTTCGTTGATATTTATCTAAAAAGTCTCCCGTTTTGGGTACAGTGACGTTACTCTCTATACAGATGCATTTCTCTCATTCTTAACACTGTTGCAACTATGGTGACACTATAAACAATATGCGTTCGTCAAATGCCAATATCATATACTTTTTTTAGAAAAAAACCTTGTGATGCATTATTGTCTTTAAATGTATGATGATATGGAAATATGAGAAGAAACAACACTTGTACTGTTTTACTCATTCAAGTTGAGAACTATTTCTGAAAAGTAGTGAATGGAGGAAGTAAACAGAGTTTTTTTTTATAGGAATTGTCTTATTGGTTGTGTCGTTGGTGTGTGCCGACACGCGCACGTGTTTGGTCTGATGTTGCATCTGTATAAAGATCTTAAGTAATTATTTTTTTTAAACAAATAACACATTTAATTAATAAATGATATGAGAAAGTAGATATATGTGTCAAAGATTCGTGTCGGAAGTCATTTTTCCGGTATTTTTTCGGTATTTTCAGCCCAAAAACGTACCTGCGCAAATTACACGAGTTTTTACGGTATATTTCAAACCATGCATGAAAATAGAAATTGAAATTGACCTGTTTTGCCAATAATCGATTCATCTAACACCATTAAACCCAAAGATATTTCTGTTGTTCATTAATTACCGGCATATTTCGCTATGAGACAAAGTGTAAATATTGACCAAGTCTCGTCAGAATACTGTCATATGTGACTAAGTTATAGTGCGGAATCCATCGACCAATCAGATAGCAGTATGACCACACAAGTCTTCCCGCCGTCAAATCTGTGTACTCCATTAAAAAAATAAGTGACAGATTGGTGCTTTACAGACTCGCATGCGAGATTTCTGACTAACTATTGCATTGATATTATTGTAAGTGGGTGGGGATAGTTCTTTCAAGTGATTTCTCTCAAAAAAAATTCCTCAAAAGAAAGGGATTCTGACCTCATTGTCTATGAGGTAACGAGACTTCATCATGAGAATGGCTGACATACAACACCCATGGATAAGAGTTCTTCAAACATTCTTTAGACCATAAGGTATATTAACACAGGGTATTGCAAATGGACCGAAAAATATGCCACCAAGAGACACTTCGCCTATTGAGTACTTACAGAACATACAAGTATCTCGCACCAACGTCTTGCCAAGACCTTTTGGAAGTATTATTGTTGAAAAAGTTAATTTGAAATTTTCCAACATAAATATCCATGCATGCATTATGATAGCATACACCTCTTTCTTTAATCAGGACTACATATGTCATTGAGTCTAGTCCTGTAATTGTCACACTGTACAGTCCCGTCCTGTAATTGTCTTACTGTATAGTCACGTCCTGTAATCGTCACACTATACAGTCCCGTCCTTTAATCGTCACACAGTACAGTCACGTCCTGTAATTGTCTTACTGTATAGTTCCGTCCTGTAATCTCCACTGTACAGTCCCGTCCTGTAATTGTCTTACTGTATAGTTCCGTCCTGTAATCACCACACTGTACAGTCCCGTCCTGTAATTGTCTTACTGTATAGTTGCGTCCTGTAATCGTCACATTGTACAATCCCGTCCTGTAAATGTCTTACTGTATAGTTCCGTCCTAGCTGTAATCGTCACACGGTACAGTCCCGTCCTGTAATTGTCTTACTGTATAGTTCCGTCCTGTACTCGTCACACTGTACAGTCCCGTCCTTTAATCGTCACACAGTACCGTCACGTCATGTAATTGTCTTACTGTATAGTTCCGTCCTAGCTGTAATCGTCATACTGTACAGTCCCGTCCTGTAATTGTCTTACTGTATTGTTCCGTCCTGTAATCGTCACACTATACAGTCCCGTCCTGTAATCGTCACACTGCTGTAATTGTCTAACTGTATAGTTCCGTGTATAGTTCCGTCCTGTAATCGTCACACTGTACAGTCCCGTCCTTTAATCGTCACACAGTACAGTCCCGTCATGTTATTATCTTACTGTATAGTTCCGTCCTGTAATCATCACACTGTACAGTTCCGTCCTGTAATTGTCTTACTGTATTGTTCCGTCCTGTAATCGTCACACTGTACAATCCCGTCCTATAATTGTCTTACTGTATAGTTCCGTCCTAGCTGTAATCGTCACACTGTACAGTCCCGTCCTGTAATTGTCTTACTGTATAGTTCCGCCCTGTAATCGTCACACTATACAGTCCCGTCCTGTAATCGTCACACTGTACAGTTACATCCTGTAATTGTTTTACTGTATAGTTCCGTCCTGTAATCGCAACTGTACAGTCCCGTCCTGTAATTGTCTAACTGTATAGTTCCGCCCTGTAATCGCAACTGTACAGTCCCGTCCTGTAATTGTCTAACTGTATAGTTCCGCCCTGTAATCGTCACACTATACAGTCCCATCCTGTAATCGTCACACTGTACAATCCCGTCCTATAATTGTCTTACTGTATAGTTCCGGCCTGTAATCGCAACTGTACAGTCCCGTCCTGTAATTGTCTATCTGTATAGTTCCGCCCTGTAATCGCAACTGTACAGTCCCGTCCTGTAATTGTCTTTCTGTATAGTTCCGTCCTGTAATCGACACACTGTACAATCCCGTCCTGTAATTGTCTTACTGTATAGTTGCGTCCTGTAATCGTCACATTGTACAGTCACGTCCTGTAATTGTCTTAATGTATAGTTCCGTCCTGTAATCGTCACACTATACAGTCCCGTCCTTTAATCGTCACACAGTTCAGTCACGTCCTGTAATTGTCTTACTGTATAGTTCCGTCCTGTAATCATCACACTGTACAGTCCCGTCCTGTAATTGTCTTACTGTATTGTTCCGTCCTGTAATCGTCACACTGAACAATCCCGTCCTGTAATTGTCTTACTGTATAGTTCCGTCCTAGCTGTAATCGTCACCCTGTACAGTCCCGTCCTGTAATTGTCTTACTGTATAGTTCCGCCCTGTAATCGTCACACTATACAGTCCCGTCCTGTAATCGTCACACTGTACAGTCACGTCCTGTAATTGTCTTACTGTATAGTTCCGTCCTGTAATCGCCACTGTACAGTCCCGTCCTGTAATTGTTTTACTGTATATTTCCGTCCTGTAATCGTCACACTGTATACAGTCCCGTCCTGTAATTGTCTTACTGTATATAGTTCCCTCCTGTAATCGTCACAATATACAATCCCGTCATGTAATCGTCACACTGACACTGTACAGCCCTGTCCTGTTACCGTCACACTGTACAGTCCCGTCATGTAATCGTTACACTGACACTGTACAGCCCCGATCTGTAATCCTCACACTGTACAGGTGAGGCCCGTCATGTAATTGTCACACTATACAGTCCCGTCATGTAATCGTCATACTGTAGGCCCCTACAGTCCCGTCATGTAATCGTCACACTGACACTGTACAGTCCCGTCCTGTAATCGTCACACTATACAGTATGGTCCTGTAATCGTCACACTGTACAGGTGAGGCCCGTCATGTAATCGTCACATTGACACTGTACAGCCCTGTCCTGTAACCGTCACGCTGTACAGTCCCGTCATGTAATCGTTACACTGACACTGTACAGCCCCGTCCTGTAATCCTCACACTGTACAGGTGAAGCCCGTCATGTAATTGTCACACTATACAATCCCGTCATGTAATCGTCATACTGTAGGCCCCTACAGTCCCGTCATGTAATCGTCACACTGACACTGTACAGTCCCGTCCTGTAATCGTCACACTGTACAGTATGGTCCTGTAATCGTCACACTGTACAGGTGAGGCCCGTCATGTAATAGTCACACTGTCACTGTACAGTACCGTCCTGTAATCGTCACACTGTACAGTATGGACCTGTAATCGTCACACTGTACAGTATGGACCTGTAATCGTCACACTGTACAGTCCCGTCCTGTAGTCGTCACACATTTTTTATTCTTTAATCTTTATTTTCAAGAGCCATCCGACTCATAGGTTGAATATCAAACAATTACATCATATAGTACATGTACAAGCGATTTGTATACAAATTTAAATTGATAAAGTGGAGAGTTAGCTTACAAAGTACGCAAATTATGAGACAGTACAGTCCCGTCTTGTTATCGCCATACTATACAATCCCGTCTTGTGATCGTCACAATATACATGTACAGTCCCGTCCTGTAATTGTCTTGTAAACTGTAAAGTCCAGTCCTGCAATCGCCACTCTGTACAGTCCCGCCCTGTAATCTGCATACGGAATAGTCCCTAATAATATGTTCTTATGGTGTTGAGAATATAATTTTATTCCTAAAATATTCACATGTAATCTTACGGTAAACCATGAAGATACGGTACAGTGATCACATTGCGGATGAAATACATACATTATCAAAAATAAAAGACACCAAGTGAGTCACATATTAAAAATGTATGTTTGCCAGTTTTATATTTAGAATGGTAGATCTTTCTATGATTATTTCATTAAAAAAATTTACAAATTGAAGCTGAACATGTCTAAATTTACTGAAATGAGTCCAGGGGATAACTTCATATTTTCCCGCAATAATAAGTAGTGTCCCATAAAAACATGAGAATATGTATAAAAGATCGATAAGAAAGGTACGTATCTTGAACGTTTATAATTTTTACAATATGAAAAACAAAGGCGGGGAAGGGAGGGAGGGGACGTAGGTGTAAGATGAAAACAAAAACGTTTGGTTAGAGGGTTACATTTCATTTCGGAACATCTTGAGTGTTTTGGTGTCTTTAAAATATAAAATCAATATTCCGAAAGTCCATTGTTTACTTCCGCCTCCACGTCATAGGCGGTGTGTCTTGGATGATGACACCGACGCTAAATTTAGAACAAATTCCTCGACGAAATCGGCCAACGATGGTAAAGAGGGGAACGTTGAAACTTTGACATTGATTTTACATACATGACACATTTGTTACGGCACCACTGGACATATTTTGATAATATTTAAACGTTTAAAACTTGTTGTTTTGCAAATGTTTTCCTAAAGTACATTGGCAACCGACGTAAACAGCGTTGTATTTCCTGGTCGATAGGCTAAATGCATACGTATTGCACAAGAGGACTGGCAGTGCTTTATATACACCGATACACGTGGAGATTTTGACGAATGAAGTTTCTGTTTTGATCGGTGACGTGTTCTCATGTGACGATAGATTATCCACGACGGCGAAATTGTATGTACAGCATTTACGTATTACAATAACACCGTAAACAAGAAAGATGGCGGTCAGATCTGACCCAGATCAAGTTTTGGACTTGCTTTTTAATGACAGTGATGGACTGTTGAAATCCGAAGTTCAAGGGATACAAACAGTCGATTTCGTAAGTTTGATTTGACCGCTTCATGTCAGTATTTAATGGCTTTAGATTACTAGTATTTCCAATAGAAGTCCATATCAAATTAATAAAAAAAATCACTTCCCTCTGGCTGTAAAAGCTACCATTTTCATAAATCAATGCAAACCAGCTGCTGCTAAGGTATATTTTGCACGAATGGAGCATCTAGCATTACTATTTTGTCACAATGTTTGACACCAGCTGTAGTAGATGGATTTATTCTACAAAGTGTTTATATTTCATTGTGAATCAGTTATGGTCATGACTCATGCCTGTAAGGATAATGTGTAGTCAGGGACTCGCACAGTGACATTTCATCATGCCCGAGTCAATGGATTTGTTACACATCATCATTCAGGAAATGTATCAATCATAGCACAGACTTAGATAGCAATTTAATTCCGTGATCATAGGAATTACCACACACAGCCTTTACTTCAGGGGCTCCGAATTGGAGCTTTTCATTTAAATTTCTAAAACATACTAGCTGTGTATGCACTGCCATGGATCTTTAATTTGTGTACATAACTGCTTTAATGAGAGAAAAAAAATTTGTGTAAATCTGAACAGAAGTGCTACTTCATCATAAAAGATAACATAAAATTAATTTTCAATTATGGCATTGGAAAGTTGTATTCTGGATAACTATTGCCCGACTGATGATTTTATGATATCTCAAAAACTCAGTGGGGATGAGAACGATTCATTGAGTTTTTACGACTCCAATGTGTCTGATTCGGACAGTGAAATGTCAAATTCTTCTATGAAAGCTGATGACTGGAACTTGTTCACTCACAATGTCCTGGTACTGATTGATTTTATATTACAAATTAAATTTGATTTAAATTCTATTTCGCCTGGACATGTACAATTTTGTAACTTTGATATTATTCAGAGGAAGCTAATACCTCATTACATGTCATAGCTTATTCAATATTCAAATCTAGTTGGAGCTTTCTAACATTACTAAGTGAACATGTGAGAAATTTAAATATATGCGTACCGATTTTATCTATTCAAGAATAGTGCATTGTAATTTGTGGAGAAAACACATTTAGAAATGTTGACATTTTTGTTTACAGTCTGATCTTGGACTTTTCTCGGAGGGAGATGGTGACCTGCTGGAAAGTGTCCTTAAGGAAGCAAACCTGGGAGACTTGGACACTGATATAGATATTGACCAACCTCAACAGAAAACATTTACCACCCATACAGACCATGACTATTTTGCCCAGCGATCCCCAACAAATAGTGACAGTGGCGTGTCATTAGAATCCAGCGCGTACTCGCCACAAAGCTTTGGCGATGAACAATTACAGAATAGTCCGAAAGAGTATTATTTATCAGACTCGTCAACAAATATTTCAACAGTAGACTACATGGATAAATTATCAGAACACAGTCCTCTTGCACTGGAGGACTTTAACATGAAAGACTTTGACATGGAAGGTGTTGATGGTTTAAATACATCTGACCTCCTCAGTGAAGAAGATTTTTTAACCTGTATGAATCGTAGTTCACAGACAAAAGACAGCGCAGCAGTAACTATCAGTTTAGGTAAGTACTGCAAGACTTCATGCCCCCCCCCCCCCACACACACACACACACACACACACACACTAAAGTGGAAATTTACCTATTGTGAGCTTCACGTTATTCAGAATGAGGTTCAAATTGGATAAGTGAATTGATGCATATATATATCTACAGTGCAAATACTTTCCGCTTCCATATTGCTCAGTAAGCCATACCTAGCTCACAAAGTTATTTTATAACAAACTTATTTCATTTTCTCTCTCTGAATTTTAACATTGATGCTGCACTTATGACTTTTATGCCTCCATTAGTGCACAATGTTCATACACCACAGATATTTTCATTCTAGTGGATTTAATTTACATTAACTTGAAAGAAGTAATGGTGAACAAATATTTCACCTACATAGATATTAGATGGAGTTGCTTTGTGGCATGCAAACCGGATTTTTAACATTAGTTTTTATTTTGTAATTTCTACACAAACATGTCACTTTAATAGAATAGAACTATTTGGAAGGAATATGTACATTTATAGAAACAGTCAATTTTTTTCATGCCATGTGAAGAGGATTTTCAAATTATTGAGTCTGTTTACACATATATAGCTATTTGAAAACCTTATTCTACTTTGACAAATGCAAGATTTGAAGTTGCCTTTTGAAAACAAATTACAGAAGTTTTGTGATGTACAATGTAGAATATACATGTACAATTGTATGTAATTACATGTACAATTGTATGTAATTACATGTACAATTGTATGTAATTACATGTACAGTTGTATATAATTACATGTACAATTGTATGTAATTACATGTATAATTGTATGTAATTACGGGGGGGGGTTACATGTACAATTGTATGTAATTACATGTACAATTGTATGTAATTACATGTACAGTTGTATATAATTACATGTACAATTGTATGTTATTACATGTACATTTGTATGTAATTACATGAACCTTTAAACTGTTTGTTGCAGACGATAATCAGCTGAACAGTTCAGATGAAGGGTCAGATGTGGCCAATACTATCCGTATCATTAAGGTCACTTCTCACCTCACAGACGGCCTTCCCTTCACTATGAAGGACATCAGTACCAAAACAGGAAAGGTAAGAGTACATGTACCCTATCCTATTTTACCGGTGATAAGCCTTGGGAGCCTGTGCATAAAACATGTCAATAGTAGCTGGGGGGGCGGGGGGGGGATACGCGCCTGTGTTTTACCGGTCATAGGCCCAGACTTGACATATTGGTCTAGCCATTTTGATTCCAGATGTCACAGCTTACCAAATTGGAACTGGAAGTAGATTTATTTATAAATATATATGGTACATAAATGTTACGTTTCATATTGCATATAAAACAAAAAAACCTGAAAATGTACCTATAGGTACTTGGAATGAAATTATAGGAAACAAAGTGAAGCGGTTAAAAAAATGTAACACTGATATCAAAAGTTAGGTCTGCACTTACCTTGTATCGAATCACACAAATCCATAGTTTTGAACATTGAAAATAATGTTATATTATTAGCCACTCTGCAGAATTAGATTTATCGATGTCCATGAACGTGGTATGCCTTAAACTTTAAACTTCGGCTGCATCACATATTTTATGTAAATCGTTGAGCACTTATCATGTATATATACTCCAAAGTTTCTGAAAGACACTGATAAGTAATGTAAAAAGAGCCATTTCCATGGCCTTATCATGAGTTTTCAAGGATTGGACAAATAGGCATCTAGACCTTCAACAAGATGTAAACTGTATCTCTTTTTCTGTGTGGAGATATCAGCCTTGTTGATGTCTGGGACCAATTAATATAGACTGTTCTGTATTGGTCCCAAAGTATGTTCAATTTTAACAGATTTCAATACACTGGTCCCTGTGTGTTTGGTCAAGTGAGGTGGTATATGAACTGAGGATCATCATATTAACCCTTTCACCACTCTAGACCATAATAGACTCATCCAGATCAATGAATGGTAGAGTCTACTCAAGTTACCTAGGGGTGAAACGATCAAAATTTCTACTTTTAAGATACAACAATGTATAAAGAAAGTTACTCTTTGTGTAGTTTCCAGATCTGCGACTAACAGACGAGGAAAAAGACTTGCTGGCCAGGGAAGGGGTCCAGCTTCCAACAGATATGCCTCTGACGAAGGAGGAAGAGAAGGTACTCAAAGCGGTCCGCAGGAAAATTAGAAACAAGGTGAGAGTCTACCTATGACTGTATTACTTGGCATTACTACACTACTGTATATAGTGGATGCCATGAGATTAGAAATGGATGAGGTAGTGACCTAAAATTTTATCTATATGGGATTGGTTACGGTAGAAAATGAAAATACAAGTTGATCTTTCATTATCTTCATGTCATTTAAAATTGTGGTATTTGTAACAAAATGCCTCAGTGAGGGTATAAATTAGTCCTCCATCCAGTCCCTGAAGAAATAGCTGTGCTAGATGTGAAATCATTTGAACTGTAACATGAAATAAATCGATCGACAATTTCATTTTTTTTCCCAATTCAAATCAGGGACTTGGGACAATATATATTGCCCTACCCAGAAGTCAACATTATCAATTATGGTAATTTTGAAGTACTTGTTATAAGTAGACTGACGAATTATTCTCTTGCATTGCAGGTATCGGCCAAAGAAAGCCGAAAGAGGAAACAGGGATACGTGGAGGGGCTAGAAAAGAGGGTAAAAATGTCCACTACAGAAAATCAAAAGCTAAAAACTAAGGTGTCCAGCCTCGAAAATCAGAACCAGTAAGTAAGAATGTCTTGGAAAGTTTTCGTTTTAAAAACAATTTGAGTAAATTAAATCTCATGTTAATTATGATTGTTTAGTATAATTTATTTAAATATCTTTATTGATTTTGCTGTTGCATGAGTCTTAAGCTTAGAAAAACTTTTGTTTTGTAAGATCAAAGAGAGAAAAATAACAACTTTATGTCATTTTGAGTTCCTTGTTTACAAGTACTGGTGACGTGAGGGATACCTCGCCCTACATTAAGACCCTCTGCATGCAACCATCGTGCCAGCAAGAGTGATTTACATGAAGTGATAAATTTTGCATTATATAATTAAATTCTTTCTTTGAATTTAGTGTCACTAACGAATTTGTTCAAATGTACTTGAACATGCATTTACAAGTTTTTATGCTGTGTTTTTTGTTTTACTTCAGAACACTCGCACAGCAGCTGAAAAAACTACAATCATACATTTTATCCAAGGCAAATAAACCACAAACATCTACATGTATCATGGTAAGTAATTTTAGATGTGATGCATTCAGTGGTGTAAATGTTAAAAGTTAATTCATGATATTTACGGGGGAAATTCCACGGTTAACACAGGGAAACTGTGGTTAGTTCCTTAGTAACGGGGAGCTCCTCGGAAGATTCCTTTTTTTGGCATCTTTCATTAATATCATATGAACTAATATTTTCATGTATGCTCAGACTAATCATCTTCTAGAGCATTTTTCACAAAACATGGTTGAATTTGATATCTGGAATCGTGTAAGTGACTCGGGGCTTATGTTTTTTATAGAGTTTTACACTTATTCATGAAATGTTTAAAGTGTTAAATGATAAAATTTGATATGTACAAAGTGGATACTGCAATAGTGGTTGTGTTAAATTGGTTTTGAAAGGGTCTTATTTGTGGGTTTTCATTGTAAGAAATGTCCCTATTAGCCAAACTATATATTTTACATGCTAAAAGAGATGATTTTTCTCTTTCGTAGGTGTTGGTGTTATCCTTCGCTTTCATCATTGTGCCAAACTTCAGTCCTTTGGGAAAGAGAGACGGCCTTGAAGCCAAGAACATACCTATGGCTGGCAAGTCAAGGAGTCTCTTGCACGACTATGGATACGAAAGTGAGGCCGACCTTGATGACCCTTATGGTATTAAGGTATCAATGAAACCCGGACCTCCATGGGAAGTACCACCCAAGACGCCAGCTATGAAAATTCCATCAAATGCTCACACTCGGGTAGAATTTGAAATGGACCAATCAGAAGAGGTTATGGACAAAATGGCTGACAGTGCTGCACAGACAATCGCAACCCAAGTTGAAGAGAAAAATGACACAGTGTTGAAATTTAAAGAATCACATACTGTGAAAGAGGAAATTTGAGTTGATTTCTATGGGAGTGTGATAAATCGTGTTTTGAAAGGGAGGCTTGACTAGCCCTGTGATGGTGAATGTGGAATATCTGTTGTGATAGGAAGTGTGAATTGACAGTTTAAATGATAACTTATTATACCTACTTCATTTGTATTTTTAGCTTCTCTGTCCAGTAAGAACTTAGACAGGAACGTTACTCAAGATTTCTATGGAGAAATCTACAGGATATTTGATGATGGATGAAAAAGAACTCTCGTGGCCCTCTGGACATTAGAAGTAGTATCTATGTTTATGTTTTGTCTCCAAGTCTTAAAAGAGTTCAAAAGATTCTATCCAGTATGATTATCATGATGAATTATCAACTGATTACGACATTTATGTACATAAATATCACAATGTGTCGCTCCGAGTAGTGAAAATTCAGCGATGGGTGCCCCTTTTGTTTATGCAGAAACACTGGTTCTTCCTCCTCTGTCTGTCTCGTGAACTGACGAATGTTGTAATGCAGTACATGGATGACTAGACTTCAGAGACCCAAAAAATAACATCACACCTTTTGGTCTGGTACAACAGGACAAACTGTTTGAAAATAGAACAAACACCTTGGTGAGACATATTTTTCTATATAGAGATTTCTGACCTTTTGTTTTCTTAGTGTATGTACTTGAAGCTCTCAAAGAAAAACAATTCAGATTTACTTTTTGGCTGCAAAATAAATTGTCTTCATGATGGAAAATATATATATGTCTTTCATGTTTGTTGGTATAGAGTAAGAAAATGTTACCACAAAGGGTTTCTAAATCAAATAAAGAGCCTTTAATACCTAAATGCATTCACCCCTGAAAATGTATAATGATCTAATCCAACCTTTGAATTGGAAGGGTTCAAATGAGGGTGAATGGGTTATTTTGGAATAATTCAAACTTGAGCTAATGTAGTTGGAACAGGTCTGTTCACTGAACCAAGAGGAACTTAATCTTTTAATATAACATATATAGCATGATTGATAAAAACTTTTATGGTATTTAACTTTAAAACTAGAATCAGATGAAAAGGCTACTGATTGATTAAGGTATGAAAATAGAAGGGTTGTCAAACTGGTCAAATTTTAGTAACTGGTCACTTGAAAAAAAATCCAGTAATGTCAGTTTGGTATTCAAACAACAATAAATATATGACATTGTATATTATCAGCAAATTTTCCATTTCACTACTTTGCATTCTGGCTCCTTTTTAAAATCAGTTTAGGCATTTTATGGGCTGGTCCGCATGATCTCTTTGTCAATCCTTACTCTCAGATAAAAAACAACATCCTAACCATTGATTCAGCCTTTGAGCTGTTTTTATTGTCAAAAACTCCAACTTCTGTCTCATCGATTGTGAATTTGTATGTATAAGCTAGGCAAACATGGAGCTCCAATGGGGGTAAATTAATGTCCTACTATATATTGGTCTTCTGACCGAGTAACCAGTTAACCAGCAGGTCATCATTGACAACCCTAATTAATAGTGCTATAATTAGTGACCAAAAGAAACCCTGCCATTGTCTCTGTGATCCTGTCTACATGTAACAGTTATATTCAGAATTATACTAATAAGGATAAAGCTGGAACACCTTGTTATTCAGTAAAGTATGTCATTTGGTTTGTTTATTTATTAATGTAATACATTGTATGACCTTTGTCAAACCATCAAATGACACAATACACTTTCACATTACACACTGTTCTACTGTCGCAATGGAGACATTGGATAAAGAGCAAAGATGGCAGAATTTTAAGAATTTTTTTTTCTTCTGGAAAACCATGTTTTTCTCAATATTCGGTGTTGTCCTCAGGCTGTTTCAGCGTATCAGTATAATTATTATAATTATAAAAAAATCTTTATCATGTGATAAAAAATAATTCATATCCATCTCGCATGATATTTATGAACTGTCATGATTTTTTGTTATTTATCTTCCTGAGTCTGGCTTAAATGAAAAATAATCTCAGAATTGCTTCCTAAATTTTTCGAAAAATTAGTGATTTCACAGTACTTATGAGATCCTTGAATTGTAGTCTATTGTGCCCTCAAACTTGGGATAATCTCATTGAATTGAACTGTAGTCTCTTGTGCCCTCAAACTTGGTATCTGTAAAATTTGTAAAATCTTTTCAATCAGGAATCTGTTTTGTTTCAGGTAGTTACTCTATCCAACTGTACATATTGATATGTTATTGGGAAAGCAATTCAAAAGTGTTTGCATTGTCTTTGATGAACTTTCCTCGAAATTGCAGCAAAAATATATATTTTGGAAATTATATACTTATGTTAAGAGATTTAACACATCAGGTGCATCATTTCATTGTACTGAAATAATATTCATATTATAAAAAGTTCCTGAAGAATTTATTTTGTAATGATGTTTTTTTTTTATTTGTACTTTCACCCTTTCACCCCTTCACCCCTATGTAACTTTAGTAGACTCGACCATGTATTGACATGGATGAGTCCATTATGGTCTACAGTGGTGAAAGGGTTAAATTTACTTCTACCCAGGTAATCGGACAAACCACATAGAAGGGCACAACTTGTGATGGTACAGATAGGTTTACTTGTATTTTATTTACACGCACACCTTTAACTAGTACCAATCATGCTTCCTAGCACGTAAACTGTATTTACTCACAATTTTCAGCTAACATTATGTAGTTACAGTTTGAGCTATTACATGCTATATTGATAAAAAGAAAATACAGGAGAAAAAATAAACCTGAACTGTTTTGTTCGGGGTTTTACGTCATCGAAACGTCATATGAAAACGGGACAAACATTAATATTTCAAACTCTGTTAACTGGAATTGCTATGACAGACGTAGATTAACTGAAAGTCACGATTTATGAATAATAATGGTTTGTTATATGTATACATATGTATGAACAGAAGTTACAGTAAAACCATGATAGAATGTCCCTCGTTTCATTTGCCACCTTGCTTACCACCAATGTATTTCATGCCCCCTTTTCCTTTTTCTCAACAATTCATTCATTTTTATACATCTTCCTCATTTGATCACGAATCTTCTGTATAACACCTCATTGTATTAATGCTGGCAGTATAACATGGTTTTACTGCATTTTGTGTGTGTGTGTGTATTTTCTACCGAATGACAGTATATTTGTATGGAATACTATGAGCAATTCATAGAATATTTGATGTAGATTTTACTGCCATGTGTACATGTACATGTATATAAATATTATTCTGTATCTTGACTGTTTCTGCAACTTGAGCTGTTCCTTTAATATGGGGAAACGAAACAAAACTTAGATTTTTTTTAAAAAAATCAGGGTTGTGAAAACATCCAAATTACTTCTTCATACACCAAGACAATGTGTACCTGTTTGTCACATCATATGATAATTGTGGATCTAAACTCAAGTGGTGTCACAATCTTTGACTTCATATAGTGGTCATAAGTGTAAAATGTGATGAGAAGTTGAATGAAATGAGAGAGAACCGACATTGCCTACTGTTTCATGTTTCCTTGATATTATAGAGGCACACAATTGTTATGTATCATTTTTTTGTATCATCAGTTTAATGGATATTTGAGGATTTTGTGTTTTTTTTCTTTAAGAAAACCAGTTGTTAAACAATAAATCTTGAATTTATATATTTTTGTGTTTTCTTGATAATTTTTTGCTCACCTGTTTGAAGGGCAAGTGAGCCGATGCTGTTGTCAGTGGCACTAAAAGCTATTAGTCCAGAATGGCTGAATGGATTTTGACCAGATTTGGTGTAGAGCATAACCGTGCACCCTCTGGGGGCTAGGCCCAACAGGAGGACAAATAGACACATCCTACTCTTTAATTATAGGTTAAAAGATTTTAACTACCAGTTGTTCAAACAGTGATAAGCGCAAATTTTATTTTTTGTGTATCTTTAAAACACCGCTATTAACAGAGTTCAAACTTTCCAGATAGCAAATATTATAGTGAAGTAAACTGCATGCAAAATTACAAGCTTTTACCTCGTATATTGGCCAAATTATTAGAGGTTGAAAAATATCCTTAAACCATGATTAAGCTCATCACCTGAACAACTGGACCCTGGTCTCCCATGATTGACCCAGTCCAGTTCAGCTACATTCCTCCCTCCTTTTTCTAAGTCTTCACCCCTGAAGACACAACTATTTACAACTCGGGTTCGGGTATCCCCATGCCAAGCATTCATCCCATACTTGAAACAAGGGTAAGTCACACTTTAATAGGAGAGAAACAAATTCACTGGACCCTCGGGACACTCTACCAATTGAGCTACGCAGTTGCCAATGATCAACCAAGTCCAGTTTCGCTACATAAACATGGAGACGCTACATAACCATGGAGACTTGGTACATGTTGACCCTCCCTCGAGTGTTTAATATGGAGACTGAAAAGTCCAGCATACTTTGATGTTTTAAACCCTTTGTTGGGAAGTTAACCTGAAGACAGCGTGAATGCTTTAAATGGCAAAAACTTTCTTTTTAAGGTTAACAAGGAAATAAAACAGCTTCTTTGACCTGATCATCTCTCTACTTGGAGGTTTGGTATGGGCGTGATTTATGTCCCATTAACAGCGATGGTAATCTAAGGATATGCCAGGTTTTGGTGGTGGAGGAAAGCCAGAGCACCCAGAGAAAAACCACCTACCTCCGGCCAGTACCTTGTGACTGCCCCACATAGACCTTGGGTTTAGATGGTCAGATGCCTGAACCACTCTGCCACTGTGGCTCCCTTGGAAAAGTAAAATTAGATATGAAATGAGATAAAAAAAAATGCTCTACAGCCTTAACAAGTAAAAGCTTGTTTCTTCCCTTTCATGTTGTGGTGAGGAAGAAGTTTGTTTGCCTATTGTGGAACATCCAACACAAGCTGATCGTATAGGCCCTCCCAAGCTATTAACTTTTCATTTGTTCAGTGGTAGTGTTATCCGGAGGCAGGGTAGTCTAGTGGTAGGATGCCGGGCACGTGACCGAAGGGTTGCAGGTACGAGTCATGTCGGGGCACTGTGTTGTATCTTTAAACAAGATACTTAACTCTGCTTGTTCCAGTCTACTCAGGTGTAAATGAGTACGGGGTTTGGCAGTGCTGGAATTGTTGGATGCTAGCTGTGAGCGGCGATATGGCAGCACCGGCTGTATGCTCCCAAGGGAGTTGAGAAAGATATTGGCTGGTTGCAAAGGCCCTATAACCACGGATAATAATTTGTGAGACAACATACGACCGAGGTTGTGATAAAGTGGTATATAAAAACGTCAAATTATTATTATTATCCATTTTGTCTCCGACAGGTAGAAATCTAATTAAGCAGATCTCAATCTTTTGATGCCCATAATTGATTTGTTTTCACTCGCTCCACTTTTCTATAACTCATCTTTTGGTATCTGTGATACATGTTACTCCCGATCTCAAATAGAATGCTACGAAAATCACAATAAATCTATACTTGCCATTCTGCTTAATGTATAAATAATGAACCAATTTGTCAAAGATATAAGCGACATGTTTTAATTTCTTCAGTTAAATGTTATATACATGATCAATGTAATACAATTCTGTATATATTCCACTGTCCAATCATACAGATTAGAATGATTCATTCTGTATATAGCCCACTCTCCAATCATACAGATTAGAATGATTCATTCTGTATATAGCCCACTGTCCAATCATACAGATTAGAATGATTCATTTCATTGAAACCTGTCTATAATTTTCTGTATCAAATTTCAATTTTTTAAATTAGTTTTTGCTGACATTGTAATGTTGAGGTTGATCTAGCTCACTGGACTGATCCAAAATCCCATTTTTTTATCTCCACCTTGGATACAAGACCTCCACCAAGCACTTGGAAATCTTCCAAAATGGCCTCGATATTGCCAATAGTTTGAATGTCCGAACTTTTGTCTGTGTCCAGTAATATTGGCATCTTTCCCGCTATTCGATTCACCTACAATAAACATCAGTCACAATTATGGACTTAAGTTGAGGTAAATATGTGGTTATATAGACCTGAGAAAGTTGTATTAACCGAGACGAAGTTATTTCAGCTGCTATATAATGTTTTAATCATTAAAAAGAAGGAAAATATGAAAATATTTCTGAGGAAAGGACAGCATTTGGCAAAGGGGAATGTGATGTTACAACTGAAATGGTGTCATGATTTGAATATTAACCTGGTGTTCCTAAAAATTGTAACATCATTGCATAGAGATCGGTGATTTATGATATTGACTTGATCAAGTCAATATCATAAATCACCGATCTCTATTCGATTATGACACGACGAATGAGGATGTTGGAAAAAATGTGTGTCATCTATAATACGTGAATATATAATATGTAGAATGCATTCCAGTATAGTAAACACTGTTAACAACTCATAGACTGTCTTTGTAGGCTATCTTTCTGCTTGTTTTGATGCAATTTTCCACCAATACTTATTTTCAATACATGTATCACATCTTTTAAACGATTACTTCATGAGGATTTTAATTCACTAAGGAACAAAAACAATATGTAAACCATGTATTATTATTTGTTTCAATGAGATTCAATGAATGATTGAGATATTGAAACTTTGATTGTCATACCTTGAAAATTCATGCAAAAATAAAAAAGTTTTGTTGAATACAATGTATATCATGAAATATTAACTTTTTCACCCTCTGCACAATGAGGGTAAATTCTACCCTGACAGCAAATATTATTACACAGCATAACATATATAGTAATTACATATGAAAAGCGAAGTTAACACTGGATGGATATAGATTTTACCATTGAAGAGCGAATATTTGACTGGGCGATAGTTTCCTGGTAAACAGTATATATAAGTATGTTCTGTTCGAGAAGATTCTAACTAAAGCTATTACAGAAATATGTGTGGGAGGGTGCAAAAATCACTTTTAATAATGATTCTAAGGTGGTGGGGTCGGAAATTACTGTTACAATATATGATAGTGGGGAGATGGACAAAATAGATTTTAAGTAATGGGTGACAAGAAGTGCCTCTATTTCCCTTGATTGAATAATTTCTGCAGACATAACCTTTCACGGTCTGACGGCACAATAGAACTGGAGATGGTTAAAATGTTCATTAACTCTCAGCGGTTAACATGAAAGTGGTGAAAGTAAAAACACAGGGAAAGTTTCAAAATATACAGTAAACTTAATGTTCAAAAACACTGAAACCTCTATACACTACATACCGAAAATGGAGATTTGTCAAAGGCCTGAGGTTTCCAGAGAACGCCAATAAGATTTCCTCCATAGCGGTCGCAGAAAAACAGAGCATAATCACTGTAAACAGCCTGAAAACCAAAGTTAATCATTATATTAAAATAGAAAAGAGTCAGAAGGGTACGATATCCTTAGTTTGTGATAAACAAATTACATCATTGTCTCTCCAATGATGAAACACTCGGCATTTTGTATTAATATTTATTACAGAAAAACCTCCTTATAATGTCATTTTTTTTGTCCAGCAACAGTTTCACATTAAAAAAGGGTTTGGCCATATACCCTTAGATAAGGGAGATTTATAAAGGATATTGCTATTTCTTAACATTTTCTTCAGGTTGGTTAGTATGGACTGTATGGAAGTTCAAACAGTTAATGTTTGTGTCACTGTGTCAGGTTTTGATGACTAGTATTGTATGTACCCTGTCATCATCGTCAGACAAATGACATGTGAAGGTGTAAAATATGTACGACTTGGCAACTGGCTACTCTATAAGGGTATATGTACACTTAGCTGTTATACATATACGAAATGACAATCAAATTGACAAATCGATTTGTCTACGCTTTGTTTAATAACTACCTGTTAATAGATGTGCAGGAGTCTGTGAGCGGCTCAAGGACAATACTAGCATAGCTGTCAAACCTCCCTCATTAGGAGGGAGACTCCCCCATTTTTACCAAAATTTACCAATCTCCTTCGAAACTCCCTCAATCAAATCCAAACTCACACAAATTCAAGATCTACATCATATGGTTAAATGATCCCCTAGTTACTGCAGGGTGGGTGTAATGATCATAACAGGTGTGTCTGAATCAACTGAATGCATTAGGAGTTATTTTGGTACATAAAAATGGAAAGGTAAATTGAGCAAAGCAGTTTCAGTCACATTTCACACACTTTCTCCCTCCCTGGAAATGAGAAATGAGGGAGATCTCCCCCTCATTGGAGGTTTCAGAGGTTGACACCCATGTACTAGTTAAGATAACATGAAAGGGGGACCTAGAGAGATGTTGTTGGTTCGAGAGTTGGCCAATGAACTACTGAGGTACAATGTATTACAGTATATTACATCTGTTCATCAGCTGATCCAATCAATCTAAATATACATATTTGCAATTAAGAAAAGTTTTAAAATCCGAAACAGATATCGATAATTCAAAACATTGAAATCAAATTAAGGCAGAATTTTGCAAACAGTCTATAGCTGCATAAGTAGTGATGTTTTTATCCAAATTACCAGTAATGTTACACAAGTGATAGTTAGTATTGGGGAAAACGAATCCTGTGATTGACTGTTCAAACTGTCATTTATCGGAATCATTCCGTGTTACACTGACTGCAACTCGTGTTACCCACCCGTAGCTCCGACAGGTAGAGCTGTACTGGATCAAACTCGTAGACAGGCATCACCGTACTTGGCCTGTCTGTGAGGTACAGGGGGATTGTCGTTTCGTTGTTGATATCCACTGCCTGATTTTGACGCGGAACCATTCTCTGTCTCAGGTGTATGATCACATCGTAGATATCCATCGGTGGCCGAAATATTTGCTGCCGATTAAACAGAGGAACAGATTATTGTATACATACAATAAAAATGTATATATGAATTGATCCAAAACAAACACTGGTTTACTAGGGATAGAAAAATAACTAGAAAATATAAAAAAAAAAATTTTTTATGTGTCACAAATTTTAAACATTCAATACAAAATTTGAATCTATTGCGACGGTACAGCTAAGTAATGAAGACCATGCAATGAAGATATCATCAATATAATTTGTTCCATTTTCAGCAAACAGATACCTAGTTGCAAAATATGTGCATACCATTGAGGCAAAGATAACACTGTGTAGAATCTCATTAAGATTTGCAAATGTATTCAAATGTCCATTGTTTAACATAAGAGTGGTCCTTGTTTGTGACATGTGATGGAAATAAACAATCACTCGGTACACATATTATTTTAGATTTGATTTGACAAAGGAAAATCCTATTTTCCCACATTGGAAAAAAAATCTTTTAATTTGCTATCAGAAATACAAAACTCGCACCACAGAGTTTTTTTTACAACCATCTACTTCAGCAACCGGTCTGGTTTTGAGAGTATGAAAACTAGGCTGTATCCATAGTAACAACTGACCTTGAAGTCTGTGGCAGCTTGAATTTGACTGGAATTGAGCTGACTCTCCAGAACTTTGAGAGACTCCTTTGCTAGTAGGATGAGGCGCTGAAGGATAGGTGCCGTGGGCGACCCTGTCGTCCAATGGGAGCTCAGCTTGTCTCCTGGCGTGGAGATAAACATCAGGGGCAGAGTTTTCCTGTCGTTGGAAAATGTTGAAGAAATCTCTGCATAGTCACCAGCTATGAATAACAAAAGATACACATATAACCCAAGAACTTTCTATATGAAGATATAACATTGTAACTTCTTTTTGGGAAATTTATCCTAGAAAATCCTTGTAGATGCATAAAAGCATTCAAATTCTAAACTTTCCAGAAAACAACATCAGATAACTATAAAAGGTAGCTTGGGCCCCTTTCGCGTACCCAGTTCAACCAATTGAAACAGTTGAACCTGAAAGAAAATGACAGGTGCAGATCTGAACCTGACCTCAGGAATATCCGACGCGTGTAGGTTGAGGGATCTAGAGGTGCCTGACCCAAACTAAAATGCTGACTATTCCTAGTTTGTGTTATTTCTTTATAAAACAATGTCTATCTACATGTAGATTTTAACATATGTTATATAACTTAGTGGTCGCGTGAAAGAAGGACATATTATTCTTGATATATTGCTATTTATTCTCGGAAACTGTGCATTTTTTAGCTTTGCTTACAGTTCGGTCCCAGTGCGTTCCTTTACCGTGGAATATTTCTGCCCCACCTGAACCATTTTAACCGGGATACATGAATACGACCTCGGTCTGTGTAAAAGGAACAACTCTTGCCCAAACGATGAAACTGTTTATGAAGTGTGAAATAAAAGTGCCCCTATCGTGTTGTCAGAATTTAGGTATTGGACGCTTATAGAGTGAAATCTCAATGTAATGTCTCTTGTTTCATTTGTCACCTCAGTAACTGCTGGCAGATTTCATATTCCACTTTTACTGCCTCCCTAGTTATATTGCCAAACTCCCTTATATAATGCCAATATCTATCTAGACAAATGATGACAGTATAATAAGGTTTTACTGTTTATCAAAGTCATGAAGCACAGTAGTCTAGTGGTAGGACTTGGGGCTCGTGACAGAAGGGTTGCGGGTTCGAGTCACGGCACTGTGTTGGATCCTTGAACAAGATACTTTACTCCGCTTGTTCAAGTCTACTCAGCTGTANAAGTCTATTCAGCTGTAAATGAGTACGTAGTTGGGGCAGTGCTAGAATAGTTGAACGCTAGCTGCGAGCGCCTAAATGGCAGCACCGGCTGTATGCTCCCCATGGAGGTGAAAAAGACATTGGTCCAAATGCCGTATAACCTCGGATAAAAGTTTGAGAACTACTTTGAGACGACCTACGACTTAGGTTATGATAAAGCAGCATATAGGAACCTCTAATTATAATTTCATTAATTTCATCAGGCCAATATGCCAATCTGACACATAATGGGGAAAGACCAATTTGATTTTCCTTGAAATTCTAAAAGTATCTTACATTCATACATAGGTATACTATATAAATGCAATGACAATTTTATGACAAGGTTTTGTACAAATGATTCCCAAATCACTTACTCTAGTGTAGTACTTTATATTATCTATATTTATCTTTCTACTGCAAGTCCCTACACAAAGCCAACAGAAAATGTATTCATATATCTATGAATGAAATGAAATCATTGTCCTTTTGATGTTTTTCTTGCCTTTATACATAGTGCGAGACCATCAGAAGAAGCAAACGTTTAAGTGATGTTAGACTGTTCCAGGAAGTTCTTGCAATGATACAGATACCTCAGTGTTAGGGAATACCTATTTAGATCACTAATAGCTATAAATATAGCATGTCAATATATATACTTAATAGCATCTTTTAAATGTTCATGCTCATATGAATGCAAGTGAGTTACATACATTGCATGAACTTTGTTGCAAGTTTTGTTAATTGTATGTAACCAATCTTGTGTTCATATCGGCAAGAACATTTTAAAAAGCTGTTCACTTTCTTTTTATCATCAATGTTGAGGACACAATTACCTGTAAATTCTTGGTTAAGATTGACTAACAGTGGCGTTCTGCTCCAGTCGTGATGCGACAAAAGATGGAGGAACCGCAGAAATCCAACTAGTGGTGAGCTAAGGACACAATATAACATAGAGTAAGCAACATCTACAAAACATTTTATGATATGATTACCACTTATGTTATAATGTTTCTCATTAACTAAAGTAATAATAATAATTGTAATGTCACAGACTTGGGATCATATTATAATGTCACAATGGGGACAAAAGATAACAAACACAAGAATTTGGCTTAATTTGAGATTTCAAGAAAATGATTGGAAAAGTGTGTTTTATTTATCTGCAATCAACAATGTGAAATTTGTGCTATGCACACTTCCTCACTGGACAAAAACACAGCAAATTTTTGTGCGCACTTTACCCGTCTTTTAGATGTGGAATGAGGGAGATCTACCTCAATGGAGGTTTCATAGGTTTACACATATGGTTTTACTATATTATTATGAGTCAAGTGATAAAAAGTACCTTAAATTTATATTATGGATGTGACATCAATCCCTGATGAAACAATGAATTGAGAGTGACTGGTGATATTTGTTTTATTAAGTTAATGTGGGAACATTGTTATAAACATTTCCTCATAAATTTGTTTATAAATGTTTTATAAATCAGACTGATAGGAATTTCATCCTACATTAAGCCCAGGGGGTTCATGAGCTGCATCCCCTATACTTACTTTGGTACACTAAAGGGGCTAGGGGCTATATAGAGTATGGCCACTCTACGCTGCATCCCTATACCTACTTTGGCACACCGAACGGAGGGGCCATCGGGGCTATGTAGAGTAGGGCCCTATACTTACTGTGGTACACTGGAGGGGCTAGGGGCTTTGAAAAACTGGGCCCCTATACTTACTTTGGTACACTGAAGGGGCTAGGGGCTATATAGAGTAGGGCCACTCTACGCTGCATCCCTATACCTACTTTGGCACACTGACGGGGCTAGGAGCTTTGTAGAGCTTAGCCCCTATACTAATTTTGGCACACTTAAGGGGCTAGGGGCTATGTAGAGCTTAGCCCCTATACTTACTTTGGCACACGAAAGGGGTTAGGGGCTATGTAGAGCTTAGCCCCTATACTTACTTTGACACACTGAAGGGGTTAGGGGCTATGCAGAGCTTAGCCCCTATACTTACTTTGGCACACTGAAGGGGTTAGGGGCTATGTAGAGCTTAGTCCCTATTCTTACTTTGGCACACTGAAGGGGTTAGGGGCTATGTACAGTTGAGCCACCATGAGCTCCAGAGCCTCATCCCTTATGTGGTCGACCAGTAGCTGCGAGGAGACCCATCGTTTGGCCAATCGTACAGCTCCACTAAACGTGTTGTGTTGTTGCTGGACACTGCAGATTCAAAACAGATTTTTATTTAAATCATTGATTCCTTTGCCTTTCACACTTATTCACTGATAGTCAGTGGTTTAGGACATCATTTAATTTACTGGTAGTACATCGTGACAAAATAATGAAAATTCATACTTGAACATTTGCCTTCAAAAGTTTATATTTTCTAAAATGTCACATACATAAAGGCTAACTTGACCTTGATATTATTTTAATACAACATTTATTTACATGTATACTGAAGTTTTATGTTTCATGTTTGAAGAAGGATAAAGTTTTGTGCAAGACAAAAATTGCCCATGAGTGTTCTGGTATGTTTTGATAACATCATGACTTACCTATGTAGTGTTCTGTTAAGATTTGGTGGAGGCAAGACTTACCCATGTATTGTTCTGATTAGTTTTAGGAGTGACAAGACTTACCCATGTATTGTTCTGATTAGTTTTAGGAGGGACAAGACTTACCCATGTATTGTACTGATTAGTTTTAGGAGTGACGAGACTTACCATGTATTGTTCTGATTAATTTTAGGAGTGACAAGACTTAACCATGTATTGTTCTGATTAGTTTTAGGAGAGACAAGACTTACCCATGTATCGTTCTGATTAGTTTTAGGAGTGACGAGACTTACCATGTATTGTTCTGATTAGGTTTAGGAGTGACAAGACTTCAACATGTATTGTTCTGATTAGATTTAGGAGTGACAAGACTTCAACATGTATTGTTCTGATTAGGTTTAGGAGTGACAAGACTTACACATGTATTGTTCTGATTAGGTTTAGGAGTGACAAGACTTACACATGTATTGTTCTGATTAGATTTAGGAGTGACAAGACTTAACCATGTATTGTTCTGATTAATTTTAGGAGTGACAAGACTTCAACATGTATTGTTCTGATTAGGTTTAGGAGTGACAAGACTTCAACATGTATTGTTCTGATTAGTTTTAGGAGTGACAAGACTTACCCATGTAGTGTGCTGGTAAGTTTGGGTAGGGCAACAATCTCTTTCTCTAACTGTATTGATTCTGATGTGTCCCTCATCTTCATCATCCCCTCTGGCGTGCGATGAGACTTGATCAGGGCTATCTCACGGGTGTATGCAAGCTCCACTCGAAATATGTAATTATTCTGAAAAGAAGCAAAACAACAACTCTGAAAGGAAGTCTACCGAAAACTTGAATGTGCAACATTTAGGGAACTCTACATAAGGGACTCTTTGGAGGGTTTTTTAACATTAAAGAACTTTTCGGAGGATGTTTTTTACAGAAATGAGGAAGATTTTTCTGTTAGTTCTCTCAAACTCACCTTTTTGACATCTACATATCCTGGGGTTGTCCGGACAACAAGCTTGTGTTCATTAGACAAGATTTTTCCCAATGCTATGTGGAATGCTGCTTTCAGACGGCGAAATGGTTCGATCTCGTCTGGCCACTTACCACTTCCTTCCATCATACACACAACTATCAATCAGAAAATGTCATTTTTAGGGTAAACATTCACTTGCAACTAATATCCTATAGTTAGGCTGCAGTCCAAAGTGGCTGTCTATGTCGAGGACAAATTATCCTATTTGCAGGTTGTAGTTGCTAAACTTTTCCGATATTTATGGGATAACCCTACTGTTTTTTTCAAATGTGCGGCAGTATATCATGATTATACGGTCGCAAATTGAGTTTAACTGGTGACGTGGTTATAAGCAATGGAATAATCATTTACTGAAGTCAAAGAGGACAAAACCTTTTTGAAATAATGCTGTAGCTAAATGGAACTTACTCTTGAGAACCGGTATGTGCGGAGGAGTGGGTTTGGTTGGCTTGGGACACTGAAAGGTGTCATCCGCCTCCATCAGTTGTGAAGGGGCGGTGGCCGGAAGGGGTGGGAACACCTGGAAACATGAAAACACAACATCCATAAATTATCTGTGATTCCAATCAATGGAATTCAGAGTAAAACATATGTGAGAACATCTCAAGACATACATTAACACCAGACATAAATTATCACTGGCAATTAGGCAAGACAAGTTGAACCTGATAACAATTATAAAACAAGTTATTTTAACTTATATTAATAACTCTTGTTGGGTCAGATGTTTGCGCCCGGGGGACTTAATGTGAGAAGAAACTGGAGTACCCGGAGAAAACCATTTCACGTCTAATCGAGACACTGAACCTCAGCCACCTTATTGAAAGGCAAGTGTCTAGACGACCCTGTCTTCTGTCAAAGTTACCCGAATGTTTAACTCACCTCTGTATATCTGAACGCTGGGGACGTCCCCTGTATTGAGTTGATGGTAAGAGGCAGGTCTTTGAGATTACGCAGGATTTTACACAGCGAGTCATAAGTGCGTGTAACGGCTATAGTCTCCTCCTCCCCCGTGCCATAGCACCTAAAACCTGCCTTCGACCTGGCCGGCAGATACAACAGCGGATCAAGCTGATGGCCAATGTAACATATGGATTCGGCCGGTATGCCAGCTTGTCTGCAATAAACAAACCATCACAGACTTGTAAATGATTATGTCCCTCTACCCTGGAACCTCCAATGCATCAATGTTTATGTTTACAGTTGTGATGAGCCTAAACCGTGTTGCAGCAAATCTATACTTTGTCGAAATGAGCCTAAACTCTATATATGGCAGCCTTATATTACTAAACACCAGAGCCTGAACACACCTGTTGCGATCTGTGAGTGGTACTGTATAATGGCAAACTTTTGCTCCAGTTCAACTTCCCTGTATTTCTACCACCCATACTGAGGGCCAATCTATTGTTTAAGGGGAACAATAGTAACCATCATAATAAACATAGTAATCTAATGTGAAGGGCAAAAGTAACACCATCATAATAATAACAATAATTTGAGGTTCTTATATAGCGCTTTATCACAGCCTGGTTCATAGGTCGTCTCAAAGGGGTTCACAAATTATTATCCGTGGTTATAGGGCCTTTACAACCAGCCAATATCTTTCTCAACTCCCTGGGGAGCATACAACCGGTGCTGCCATTTCAGCGCTCACAGCTAGCATTCAACAGTTCTAGCACTGCCCAACCACGTTATCAATTACAGCTGAGTAGACTGGAACAAGTGGAGTAAAGTATCTTACTCAAAGATACAACACAGTGCCGTGACGTGACTCGAACACGCAACCCTACAGTCACAAGCCCAGCGTCCTACCACTGTGCCTCCTGGGTGATTATGGATTTTACAAGTGTTTGGGGAAAGCTTGACTGGACGAACGTTTCAATGTCCACAGTAAAATGTCAAGGTCTTGACGCTTGTTTCCAGCCAGAAACTTAATGGCTTTAATGAAGGCTGCTTAACTTAAGTCTGAGCTGACTAGGAAAAAAGTACACAAGATCTGAAACGTATACCTGGGTAGAAATAAGTAGACAATATATTTACCTGAGTAGAATATGTTTGACAGCTTCAGAGCAGACTGTCCTCTTAATAGAAATTTCATTACTGGCTTGCATCCAAACAACTGCCTCACAAATGCTGCCATCTTTAAATCGTCGAAGTTCAGATTTCTCTCCCCAAAAACTACGAAAATCTTCTGCCTAAAAATTAAAAATTAAAATCTGATTGATTGAAAAGTGTATAATTTGTCAAATCTGTTTTACCCAGACTTTTAACAACTTAAACACCCCTCCTTACCCCAACAGAGAATTTAACTTTTTTCCAGGACCAGATAAGTTCATGTTGAACAGAACTATTGTACTTAAGTGTATATAGCATGTCTAGTTTGTTCAACACCAGTAAATCCAACAGAAACTTTTCCCACTTTAAGAAAGAAAAATTCAACCCAAGTGGTAAGACTCAAAAGTGTCTTACCAAAGACTCTGCAGAGGGCTAGACTTTTGAGAATCTCACACACCAAGGGTTGAGATTTTTTACACTAAGACAAGGAATGAATATATTTTTCCTAAATCAAATACAAGTTCTGATGGCGTGATCATCCATCCAGAAAATCCAATAGTTTCCACCCATGATATTCTATAATTGAATATTGGACAATCTGTGCAAAATCAAAATCCTGTGTTTGAATTTCCAGCTATTTATCTCCATGCTGATATAAGTGTGTTATTGTTTTTCTTTCAATGAAATGTACGCATTCTGTTTTTCACAATTTCATCATCTCACAAATAAAACTAAAATTAGACACTAATAAAAAATTCCTGATGTACAGTACAGTAAATCATTATATTTTTGACCTGCCAAAGTTCTACCTTTATTCATTCAAAACATATTTCTCCGGTGTTTTATTGGCCCACATACATGTATGAGTACTGTACTGCTAACGCTACGTAAGATATTTATGCACAGTCAAGTGGTCTAAAGAAATGTCGATACTCACCTCTGGAGAATCTGCTGGGGGTCCCTTTTCAATTACACTAGTACATGTATCTGGGTTGAGTAAAACCCCAACAGTTATCTGCCCCTGACTGCCTGGTGTAGGTGGGTCATCATTTATGGACCACTGTTGTGGACAGTACAGATACAAAGTGGAATGAAAAACATCATATACACAATATGACACGCACAACATTTAATTACTCAATCTGTCTCTTACTTACAGAATCTAATACAAATTTCTTATTAGAAACCTCCTTGGTATTGTAATAGGAGAGGGAAAATGTACGACCAGACTAGGGTTCGAACCTGGGACCCTCCGAACTCTAGACGGACATTCTACCAATTGAGCTACCTGTTCATCGACGATCGACCAAGTCCAGTTCTGCTACACAATGAAGAATCAAATTAATATTCTCCAGGGATGATAATTCTTTGAACCTAGCACTGGTGTACAAGTAGATGTCACTATCATGGTATCTGTGTTCAGATATTTAAAACACATATCACTTCTACTGAAAATGGTATAGTAAAGGTGGCGTTCCAATAAAGCAACTTTTTAAACTAATATCCAAATCTTCTTTTCAGAAATTTATACAAGCTATCAAACTCTACTGTTCTTATTTAACAGTAATATGTTGATTGCTAGAACATGTCATAAGATTTCTTAATACAAAGTATTTCAGCCAATTGTCTTTGATCCTGACTGATTTATTGGTGACCCAAACTGACCTGTGGTGTAGACTCCTGTTTGACCTGTAGAAGTGTGATTCTCCGGTCCAGTGCACGCTGTAATACGGAGATCAAACTAGGAGTTACCGTGGCAACCACATCACCACCCAAGTCCATAGCTCTGTCAGCCAGGTCAAACTTGGTTACGGATGTCTCCAGACAGGACAGATCTCTGATACTGAAAAATTTCATTGGTGCAAAAGTTATTATCGTCTTACTATCTACACTATCACATCCTGTCATGTTTCCTAGGTTAGAAAAATGAATGCTAAATGAATTTTTGAATGGCAGTGAAATCCTGATAGCTTGTATTGTTTCTAGAAAATTGTCCAACTTTTTTTTGACTGCAGCAAAAACTTAACATTGATTTTAATTTATTTGACAAGACATTTTCACTCTTAGAAAGCCATTTTCCAGACTATAAGAGCCACATTATTATCAAAGAGTAGCAATATTCTCTTTTATAAAGTATGATGATCAAATAAGTATTTTAAGAATGTTCACAATATCTGATCATAAAACAATCTACTTATGTTCGGGTCATTTGGATAATGTTATATTTGCTACCTGATAAAAATTCACAAAACAGAAATTCTGCAAATTAACTTTCTTTTTGAGTTAGTTTCAACTATCAAATATCAGGACTTGAAGCACAGTGGATATTAATTTAATACTTTATAATCAAGAGATTGGGGATTTAATTCTCCTGGTGAAGATGTTTTTTTATGGAAAATGAAAATAAAATAAATATTTTAGTTTGGTATAACTCTTTCCATATAATAAATAGGCAATCAACTACCTAGTCATAAAAAACCTGAATTGGAACTCTTTTTCAATGGAGATTCAACACTGAGCATGGTACTCACTGCCTTAATGTGGTTGTCCAAATTTAAACCCCATCAATTTGTTCCAGGAACAAAACCTCTTAAGGTTCTGGTTGACACCAGATAATTAAAAGTATATGCAATAGTAATGACATCCCCTTAATTACAATATTTTTATTGTGGGTATTTAACCCTTTCACCCCTATGTAACTTAAGTTGACTCCACCACACATTGATCTGGATGAGTTCATTATGGTCTACAGTGGTGAAAAGGTTAAACAAGAAAAAACACTCCAAACATTACAAAATTATAATTGACGAAAATCCTTGTATCACCAGTCTCTGACTTTTTAAAACTAGAGGAACTTACTGAAATACATTGTCAAACTTGCGGAGGAAAGGAAGTGGTGTCATGAAGAACAGAGAGAAGCTGTCAAGGGAATGATCCTCGAGTAACAGCATAGCCTTTCCAGCCTCGTAGTGAACCTGTAACAGGCGATGGGTCAACATACAGTAAAACCTCGCTATACTGCCACCGTTGGTATAGAGATATTTTGACATTATAAAGAGGTTTGGTGATTCTTCCAGAGAGATGAATAAAAGAATTGTTAAGATTTTGATGACATATACAGATGTAACTAACCAGTGTCTTTTTTTACATCTTGGCTTCGTGTAAAATAATGCACTTACCAGACGATGAAGAGGTATTTTGCTCAGCTAGGTTTATGTAATGTCAACGGGAGATTTATAATAAAATATGACATGTAAGAAACAAAAGTCTCTTTATTTCTCATTCCACTTCTATATCAAATTTCTCACTGAAAAATGAAACATGACATTGGGAGCAATGTACTGTAATGGTACAAATGAATGTCTCACCCGGTTGTAACACGACTTGTTCATGCAGGCACAGATGTTGAAGTAGCCAGTCACATCAACAAACACGACATCAAAAGTCTCAAGGAAATTTGACAACAGAGGGCGCTGTGAATCTTCGCCATCCTCACATGATGTAATACCTTCTGTTGTCCATTCAGATTTAGCTGAAAAATTGATGCACAATAAAACAGAGTTAATTTTTTAACTTGTGCTTACATTGACAGAAAAGAAAAAGAGTGCTCCTTTATTTCCAACTTAACTCGTTCACCCCTGAAATTTCATAATGAACTATTCCAACCTTTGAATTGGAAGAGTTCTAATGTGTCTTCAGGGGTGAATGAGTTAATGTCACTCTAAGGATGAAGGGACTTCCAAAAAATTTTTGATCTCTCTTTGATAGGTTTTTAGCTAGACTTCTACAAGCAATTTTCAAGTAAAGTATTTTATTCTGAATTCTCTTGTTGTTATACATGATTACATGTTATAGATACTTACAAAGGTTTAGGAGTGTGTTTCTGAAGACCTGGTAGCTGCTCATCATCTTGTTGAGACGTCTTTTTGACAGCAGATAAGCAACATACATGGACAGGATGTAGCCAGAGAAACCGCCGTAACCCTGTAATGTACCGTATCAAGGTTACTGATCTTTGCTCAAAGTGTACCGAGGTAACAGACCTTCCAGGAAGGTGTCTACACAGAGTTCTATCACACACAAGTCTGCATAGCTCCTTTGATAGAGTTTTTTTTCTCCCATTTATGTGAAAGAATCTGTAACTGTCTGTTCTATCAGTTGGGTGGTCGGGTGGGGCAGCGGATAGCGCACTTGCCTTTCACCAAGGCGACCAGGTTTTGATTCCCAGATCGCGCGTGAAAAGGTATTGGGTCACCTGCCCGACCACATTATGACCCAATGCGTGCTTACATACGGGCCAACAAGAGTGATTGATATAAGTTTAAATAACTTGTTTCATAATTGTTGTCAAATAAATAAAGTTTATATTTATAAATGTTCCACCACTAACTGTGGACAAGCCATTATACCCATATCAACTGTGGACGAGCCATTCTGCCGAATAAAACTGTGGAACTGGGGCCAAATATACCAACCATATCAAGTTCCCGTTGACGAAGCCAGACTTTCAGCAGGTAGATGCCCTCCCTGATCCCCTGGCTATCTCCAAGTGTATTGGTCAAGTGGTCATTGTTCTGGGTCAAGGTCAGGTCACTAAGAACTTCCATGTTGTACAAGGGTGTTGCCGGCTGGTCCCCTGTCAAACACAAGACTTCTCTAATATAATCAGTGATTATCTAAATAGAGAATTGAAATAGTGAAACCCTAGAACACCTTAGGTTGCTGTTATCTTTGAGACACATATGATCAGCATCTACATCCGTTATATGATTTAGTGGACGTGTAAAAGAAGGACATGATATTCTTGATCTGTTTTTATTTATTCTCCGAAACTGTGCATTTTTTTAGCTCTGCCTATAGTTCGTTCCAAGTGTCTTGGTTTATTATGGAATATTTCTGCGCCACCTGAAACATTTCAACGGGGATACACGAATATGACCATAGTTCTATTTTACATAAACTTCACAAAAAAGCCACAATTTAACAAATATGCGTGTGTATAGGTATGTATCATAAGTTACCTTCCTCTACGTCCTCTGTTTCGCCTCGGTACCACTGTTTTCTCACATTGTTCTTGTTGATGTGGAAACGGTTCAGTTTGAACAGGCCCTCCTCAGCTATCACATGCAGGTGTACAGTCACTGGCTTTCCTGTGTCACCTGTAACACAATGAAATGATGCAGGACTGAGCAAATGTTCAAAAGGGGAATTCAACCATGAATGCAATAAAAATCCCAGTCACAATTTGTGATTTCTAAATACAGTAGTCTGATAATAACATTTGACCTAAGTATTTTTTTCTTCAACTTTTCCCTACCTTTAACTTTCAGGATGAGGATAGGCTTGTAGTGGCTGCCATGAAGGTAGGTAAAATGAAGGTCCTCCACCTCCTCCTTTTTCCTCAGGTGTTTTGCGAGGACGGCGAGGTAGAGGGCTCTCTTCCTCAGGTACCGCTGGTTCAGGTTGTCCTTACTCTGTAGACATTCCTATAATAAAACATTTGCTTGTCGTTTATTAACTAGCTTTGTGATTATCTGCATGCTGTTTATCCATGTTAATTCTACTTTGTATCTAATGTTTGTCGCAAGAATAGCACTACAATGCTAATGTTTATTGTTTTAAATATGTGACGTTAAATACAATTTCTTGTATCTTGTCTTTTATAGAAACATACTCCTTGCAAGTATGATCTTTTCGATCAAAACTTTCACATTTTAGAGAGTAAAGAAATATATTTCTCAGTTAGCAGGTAAAATTAATTTCTAATGTCTACCTTGATGTAGAATATATACATTATTCTCCTCTAACTGCTAAATATAGGTTTCATTACTTCGCGCTCATGGTATATTTTTGGGATAATTTCTGTGCGAAATACTCTCACAAGGCATAACATCACACCATTATAATTTACTTTTGTGATACGGGAGAAACCAAATATCCATTTCCCAAATATCTCTGAAACACTATTATCAATCACCAGTAATTAGATACCCAGTGATCAAAGTAAATTTATTTTCATTGGACCTTTTCATCTGTATTGCTAAAAACAATGGGTCTCATAATGTTAAATTCAAGTATTTCCAGTATTTCCAGAGTCCCATCAAATTCAATGAGTTTGGACTCGGGACGCATTTGTAAATTTATCACTGACTACCTCCTATGTAAAATGTTGTACACATGGGGTAACTGGGGGTCAACGAATTCACTGAAGCACCTATATACACTGAGATATGGAAATACATTTGTACTTACCACTGGCATTGTCACAGAGATGTCTAAAGTCACGTTTGGTTTGACACAAGTATTGGACAAGAAGCTGCCAACCATCTTGACTTCAGCTGGAGGAAGAAATTGGAATCGACCTTTGACAGCTTCTGGTGACTGGTGCAATGGAACTTTTACGAACTTTTTCGGTAACCAGTCTTGGTCCATCAGCTGAAATAAACATCACACAAAAAACATCATAATTTGTTATAAAGTTGATATCCACTTTATATTTATCCATATTTTTTTCCCAATTCAGTATAATTACTATTTCATCTTAAAACTGACAGAGTGCTAAAACAATTTGTATATAATACTTCAAAATTTGATTTGGCGATGAATTGAAGGAGATGTACAAAAGAACATTTAAGAATAAAAGGAAAAGGGACTTCGAAATTTGTTGTTGGTAAGCAAGGTGGCAAATAAAACAAGGGGCATTATCTTTGAACATGTATAAAGCAGATTATGTCCCAATACATCTAAATATTGTTAATGATGACAAAGTCACATTGTTTTCTACCTATTATAATCAAATTGATCTACTATCTCCTTTGAAACTTAATGCCATCAATTAGATGTTAATACCAATTGTACCATACTGGATCAATCATTCTATAAGGAGTTATTTGACATTCACCTGGGTCAGTTTATAATATTCTAGTCACACTTACCTCGTGAGCTTTTCCTTTGGTAATACCCAAAAGCATATCCTTGACAGTGGTAAAGACTTGTTCAATTTGTCGTTGTCGTTTAGCTTTCAATTTTATTTCTGACAAAAGCTCTGTAATCTTCAGAACAAGAAATTGAAATTAACAAATCATATTAAACACAATGAAGCAATGCAATACATTAGAAACAAGAGGCCCATGGGCCTTAACGGTCACCTGATATATTTATACAGAGAGTTGATATTTGTTTTTAACATGAACAGAAATATTATTCAAAGTGACAAAAAAACAATAAAACCACCTTATTCAATATCTAGCATGCAGATTTAAGACTGAAAAGTATTTGAAACTAGCACCTCTGATTCTAAACAAGGAAAATGAAGAAATTTTATTTTAGCACACAGACTTCATTGGGCCCCACCCTACAGCCCTTGGGGGTAGGGATGGCTCAAAATTTACAAAGTATCAAACTGTCAACTTAGGGTTATAATTCCAATCAAGTTATCAACATGTAATATTCAAAGTATCATTTGCCATTATAAACCATAACANGCTTTTAAATTTCAGTCAATTTTACCCTTTTTGGCCCCACCCCTCAGGCCCCTGGGGGCTGGGGACCATATAATTCTTAATTTTAGTTGACCTTTGGCCATGGAAGATTTCTGCAAAATTTCATTGAAATTGGTTCAGGGGTTTTGGAGAAGAAGTTGAAAATGTAAATTGTTTACGGACGCACGACGGAGGACGCCGGACAAAAGGCGATCGCAATAGAAAACTAGTGTACTTTTTTAATCTCCAGCACCAATTTAATTCTTAGTACTGGTTTAAAGACTATTTAATATTTTCATTGATGAAATTAATTGTACCAATGAATCTCAGTTACAGCTTAATAATGGCATAATGTAATATTAATAGGCAAAATATATATGATACAGTCTTGCATGAGTTTCCATTTCATTTGAGATTTATATGAAACAGAGCGCATGATTAATTAAATTTAAATCACTGCCTCCGCTAGGGATCAAACCCGGGACCTCTGGCTTACTAGTCTTATGCTCAACCGATCAAGCTAAAGAGAAGTTCTCCCTAGCCGAGCGATATATTGCGGCTAGTATTTACCAGGGTTACATATATATGAAATTTTGTGACTATTGTGAAAAGCATGCTACTGTACGTCAGTCATTCCTGAAGTAAAAAATTCTGCCATCTTGTTTTCTTTTAAAATTTGAATTTTTTGTGCATCATAAAATATCTGAAATAACACATTTATCATGTACTTAATATATATTTATAATAACTTGTAATACATTTTGTACTTGCCAGAAACAAATAAACATATGTAGTGTGTGTTACTAATTGTTCACAACTTAACACAATATACATGCATTACAGGGTTACGTTTTTGCCAGCTATTTTTGTGGAAAGGGCCCTGAGCAGTAATTGTGAAAATATCATTGGCATTTGGCAAAAATTGGGAAATATCATCAGTGTTCCCAAATGTACAGGTTTGGGAAAATATCAAAAGTTTGGAAAAAATAAAACCTGCAATGTGATTAGCAAAATTTCTTTTACCTGTTTCTTAGAATAAAAATTATAGCAATAAATAAACACATCAATTCAAATTTCCGTTATTTATGTATTTTGAATGCTTCTACATTGCTGGTAATATTTTGAATGTTGCACATATAACGACTGGAAACTTGAATAAACATGCTTTTTAATCCAATTGGGAAAATAAAAACTGAAATTGGGAAAATGCCGGGTCATTTTTCAATTGGGAATGGGTCCCTGTTACCAGACCCTACACAATGTATAAACTTGGCAAAACCCCTATATTAGCTATTCTTACAAATTAATGCAGCTTAGTGAATCAATCTAGGATTCATCATAATCATACATTTTAATGAACAAAACAAAGATGTATAAACTTTTTTTTTGTTATTACCTGCATACGAAACAGACTTGAGTGGTAGAGGTTCTCAGTCTCTTTCAGCTGGTTCAGCTCATCATTAGTGGGAGGCTTGAACAATTTTTTTTTGCTGATTTTTGTTGATAAAGATGTGTCAATTGCATCTGATGATTGCATTTTTGAATCAATGTCTATGTCATCTTCAAAATCATCTTCACTTTCATCTCCAACATCACTTTGTAAGCTGTCTTCATCTGCATCAAAATCATCCAACTCCTCGCTGTCTTCATCGTCGTCATCCGTTTTCTGGTGTTTTTTGTTCTGTTTATTTAAGAGATAAATTTAATTTCAATTTTTATGTCATTTAAAACGTATATTTCTCTACACTAGATTTAAATACTACACTTTATTTACATTTACAAAGTTCTGTGATTTCATTGTGGAAAAACATGGGAGTTAGAATTTTACAGGCAAAGTCTTTCATGAATATGGGTGAAATAACTGTTTTTAGATTGTTTATGTGTGTGTATCTATATTTCATCTAAATTCTAATACATGCATAAACTAAATTCAAACTCCTGTAGAAAATATCAATTTACTGCATCCTTTTTTGGAATGGACAATTGCAGCAAGAAAACTACAGGGGTTTGGATATAGTTTCTCACAAGAACCCATAATTGATACACATGCAAAAAGTGTTGTTGTTTGTCATAACTGGAAGCAAGTTAACTGGCAAATCGATCCGAAATCCGAACTTGTGAATAAAACAGAAACCACGTTTCCAGTTTGTTTACAAATGTTCAGAACCGTGTAGTGATGCGATTCTAATGATAAACGAACCTTGTCAGGGTCGGTGTCCTGATTATTCTGTTTTCTCTTCATGTTGAAACTGGAAAATATATAAATCACAGTTAATCGCCTTTTAGAAAAATGATTTGAAGATATCTTCACCAACACGTGTACATGGGAGTCGCCATCTTGGAGTTACTTTACACAAGCAAAGCCAATTGAGCCATGTGCTTGATGTGAACCGCTAGTACATGCAGAATAAAAACGTGCACTGTTAACGGTTTGAAATTGTTTAGATGTTTATCATTAATGAAACAAAATTCTATTTTTATTTCAATGTATTTGAGAAGTGTTTATTTCATTATAACATACAACGATTTTTTAAACGATTGTTCTCACCATATTAATTAAATGTTTTCATAAAAAAGAGTTGTTTCCCTTCACACAATAGTTCTGAAAAGACCTGTTTCAAATCCACTCTTATAGCACCTTTGAGGTGTAATATCTGACTGTTCTGAAGCATTCGGAGTAAGGAAAATGAAAAGTATAACAAGACCCAATAAATTACAATATAGATAGATATCTAAAAGTTGCATTGGAATAATTGATTTGAAAATCAAGATATTCAATTGCCGTCAATATTGCTTTTTTAAGATGTCATTTAGATGATGGAAAATACAATTGGCTAATCTCAATAGCAGTATTGGTTTGTAACTAATTTATTAAAGCATGGTAGCTGTACTAATTTGGATACGTGACCAACGTTCGTGTTCAAAGTTCAAACAAATCATCAACCTTCAAAGTTGATCAGAAAGGCTGATTTAATTTCCAAATTCACGAAGGAAATACACATTTCCCTAATTCAAATTTTGAAATATCCTATATAAAAATAAAAACACGTAGATTCTACTAAAGTTTGATAAATTATTCATAGACTAATATCAATATTGCTATTGAAATTCGCTGTCAATATTTTTTGCTATTAAAAAAAGAACAAAAGCAAATACTCGCCAGTGTTCAATATGTCTCTGGATATAGTTAGAAAGCTCAATATTTTTCAACGTAGTGATTCCGATTCGTTCTTTTCGCAAATCGATGTTTTACTTCAGTTGGCCATGCTGCATTAGAATTTTTCATATCTAAAAAAGTAATTACAAAAGAGGCAGATATATATAACGCTTCAAATATGGCCAGTATCATGTGTGTGATTTCCATTACGTCCTGACCCCAACGAAGGTTTTCGTCTGTTCAGGGTTTAACTTACTCGCAAAGGTAATATGACTCGTGACGGGTGCGAAGGAAGACACTGCCGTAAAGAACGAATAGGGAGGTGAGAAAAGAAAGAATAGGGAAGTGAGAAAAGAAAGAATAGGGTAGTGAGAAAAGAAAAGATAGGGAGGTGAGAAAAGAAAGAATAGGGAAATGAGAAAAGAAAAGATAGGAAGGTGAGGTTTGTTTAGGGAGGTGAGAAAAGAAAGAATAGGGAAGTGAGAAAAGAACGAATAGGGAGGTGAGAAAAGAAAGAATAGGAAAGTGATAAAAGAACGAATAGGGAGGCGAGAAAAGAAAGAATAGGGAGGTGAGAAAAGAAAAGATAGGAAGGTGAGATTTTTTTAGGGAGGTGAGAAAAGAAAGAATATGGAAGTGAGAAAAGAACGAATAGGGAGGTGAGAAAAGAAAGAATAGGGAAGTGAGAAAAGAACGAATAGGGAGGTGAGAAAAGAAAGAATAGGGAAGTTAGAAAAGAACGAATAGGGAGGTGAGAAAAGAAAAAAATAGAGAGGTCAGAAAAGAAAGAATATGGAAGTGAGAAAAGAAAGAATATATATCCGATGCAAGAGTTGCAATGGGAACAGCAGATCAATCTGTTTCTTCGATGTCCCCTAAATAGACGACGTCGAAGTAAACCACCGATTCGATCTTCAGGGGTCCAAATTAGTCACCTAGCTCTCTTACGACCACCCTCGATACTCGAGGGGTTTCGCTTTCTTTCGCTCTCTGCACCCCTGGAATAAATTATAGCAAAATTGAAGGCTTAGTGTGCACCACATCGTTAATAATAAAGAATCTCGCGGGCGCGTAACGGTAAAATTGACGGATTTTGAAGTCGTGTGTCGCTCTTCTGTAATCTTTAAAATGACAGGTATCAGCCTAGTGTTTTGTCAGGCTTTTTTTTTTTTTACCTGAGACCTATCAAATAGCTAGCCACATGCCTTCAATTTGCTATGACATATTCCAGGTGTGCAGAGAGCGAAAGTGAGCGTAACCCCTTGAGAATCGAGGTTGTCATGCAACATGCAGTAGGATATACTGTAATACATCAGGCCAATTTTTTCCTCGTACTTGCAGGAGTTTCTAAAGAGGGTGAAATAGTTTCCCCCTTTGAAGATTCTTTTCCTATAATAATATGTATTCTGTTGCAATTAAACCATAGATAGGTTCGGATATTGTCTTAATCGTGAAGAGCGATGTGCATGATGTGCGTTTAAAATGACTTTTAAATTGACAGGTGCGTACAGTGACCTAAAATAAAATACTTAAACGTTCAGGTACTTAAATTAGAAAACAATGTACAAAATACATGTACATCTACAATGTGCTTTATATCCGAACATATTCATATAGAGACAAAAACGAACAGTGTACTTTTAATTACATCACAATTTAATGTACATGGGTACGAACAGTGTACTTTAAATTACGTTATATAGATATTTATTCTGTACTTAGATCATTCGCATTTATATACCAACAGTGTACCAGGTTATACCACAATATAAAGAGATGGCTTTATACGTCTCTGCTCACACGCAGTGCTTTGAGGTTAAGATGAAACTATATAGACAGTACGTATACAGTGTATACATATATATGTATAAGTCACAAAAAAAACCTGATTTGAAAAATAAAATCGCCATTAGGGTGTGGTAAGAAACAAGAAAAAGAAACATTTAATTGATCAACGGTGATTTTTAAGACAAGACACCAGATACATGTACATGTAATGAGGATTCATGGACTAGGCCTATATTAAGTTATATTTCTCTGATGCGTGACTGTTGTGTCATGTGTGTGGTTTGGTATCATATCAAATAATCAGGTAAATGAACGTATAACATGCGTCTCGAGTTGTAATGTAGACAATCTTTGTCGTCCTAATGTGTGTCCCTTTAACTCTCTGTTTGGCCACGCCCCCTTTTCGTGGTTACTTCCGAACCGTGTCACCTCTCTTCCGCTTTCGTGACGTCACGTGTCACAAACTTCGAACAAACTTCAGCAAGTTGCCATGAGTTTTAAGTGGGGAGAAATATCGTTGTTTTGACACATAGTATACACAGTTGTGACACGAAGAAGATAGTCTGACCCAATTTCCTGTCTGGTGAGTATTTTATGTCAACGTTACGTGTATTTTAAACGGACTGTCACGAAACAGCTGATCTCGGAGTCAGAAATAACTACGACATGATTTGGGCATACCCAGTCATGCTCCCTTCGTATTCACTCCTGAAAGGGGCATATTTTTACGTCTAAACACTCAGCTTATGGCATTTCTGTTTCTATGTTTATGACATAAATACAATACAAAATATCTATGAATTCGGAGTTATTATGTCAATTAGGCTTAGAAGTTAACACTGTAATTAGGCTAATTGGTTAAAATTTATAATTGGATTTCACTAAATTCATCATTTCAGAGGTTTTGCAGAATTAGGTTCTAATGTGCTGTTCGATTGAATTAAACTTTGATTGATTTGATATAGGCCTACATTTTACAGAACTATCGATAGCTACTGTTCATAAGTATATTAGCACATTTAGTAGCCCTAGTTTCCTCTGGCCCTAACACCAGACTTAGATATTTTGACATATCGATGTCTGGTGCGGGGCCAGAGCGCACTGCATAATATATATAAAAACGTGGAATTCTCCGATATAATTTGGTATCAGAGAGTTATGATGTGCTGTTCGACAACAAAAATCTACTATGACAAAACACATATCTCACATATATCGATAAATGTATTATTCATTGATCCAAATCAGCTCTTATTATCACCAACAGCTGCTAAATTCTGTCAGTAGAGTCCTTGATTTTCAATCGTTTAAAAATTTCCCTCCTGAACGAACACCATTTCTGTAGGTCATGGCCATGGGGTGACTATCAACAAACCGTACTGAACCGGACCGAAAATGTCGAAACAGACTATATTGTTCTCATTTAGAAGATTTCCGGACTGCATCATGTTGATTAGTCACTCCCAGGTACCAAAGTGTCGGGGAATTCCACGGTTTTTATATAGCAGTGCGCTCTGGCCAAACACCAGACATACATGTATATATGTCAAAATGTCAAAGCCTGGTGTTAGGGCCAGAGGAATTCGGGCTACACATTTAGTTACACTGGTCAGTGAGTGGAGGAACACATCTCAAACACTGTAAAATTAAGTACAGAGTGCGAAAGCCACCCCTCCAATCCTAGAGACAAATATGTATCTGGCATTATATTTCTATGTCTCTGGTTACACATGCTTGCTACCCAACACTAAATTTTGTATCAGCATATCGTGGTGAAATATTGAAGTCAGATTCCAATATATTTGGATTATGACTGGAAAGATATTGAAAATTGAAGTTTAAAGACATCATTTCCTGATGTCGTGTTCTAAAGCTGACACCTATGTAATAGGACGAGGAAACGTGATAAAAATAGTGCTGACGCGAACCGTCGACCCTTGACTCTCCAGCCGCCTGATGCTCTTAACCGCTGAGCTTAAGGGGAAGTTCCCTATAGCTGACGCTTGTAAGGCAACCTAATCAATGCACATCTTTTACACCTTTATACTTGACAACTTTCGCAAATTTCCATGGGAAAGATACTGTGTGTTCAAAATAAAAAACATAAATGAGGTGTGGATATCCCTAGAGGAACAAAATTCACTATGAAATGGCATCTTTTCAGATGTTTTTCAGATAAAATCATTACTTTAGGAAATTTACTGGATGGAAATGTTAAATTTAAAGGTCGAAAGTCAAGAGACTTGCTTCAAAATTGGTTAAGTTGACAAGTATGTATCTTCCAGATGTCTTGGCAACATTGATTCAATGTTGAAACTGATAGGAGAAGATAAAAACACGTCCAGACCGGGATTTAAACCTTGGACCCTCCGAAAATCTAGATGGACATTCTACCAATTGAGCAAGTCCAATTCGCTAATTCCTCCCTCCTATTTCTAAGTCTTTGCCCCGAAGACAGCACTTTCCAACCCAGGTTCTGGTATCCCCTTGTCAAGCGTGTACCTATAGCTATAATGCTTGAAAGAAGGGTTGGTCACAGGTACCACTTTAATAGGAGAAAGAAAAATACACGACCAGCTCGGGATTCGAGCCCAGGACCCTCCCAACTCCAGATGGACACTTTACCGATTGAGCTACATGGTCGACACTGATTGACCCAATCCAGTTCCGCTACAAAACAATAATCCATATATCATAAATTGGTTGTTGTCACATACGATTGCTAAATCTTTTATGCGTGTACATCTCATTATCCTCGATACTCCAGGAGTCAAGGTCACGTTTGCTCTCTGCACCCCTGGAATATGTCATAGCAAAATTGAAGGAACACGGCTAGCTATTTGATTGGTCTTAGGTAGAAAAATTTGACCAATTGCAGGCTAATACCTGTCCTTTGAAGATTATAAAGGAGCGACCCCCGTCTTCTAATTTATCAATTTTTATATTGCTATGACTTATTCCAGGGGTGCAGTAAGCGAAAGTGTGCCTAACTCCAGGAGTATCGAGGATGCAGTCTCATATAATCTGTCATCGACGATTTCCAATTTTTCTATTGGAATATTGTAAAGGGTACTTGTTTTAGTGCATTATCAAATTCCAATAGTTTAGATCATTCATGAATAATCGGCACACCCACAAATTATGATATAGAAAACAATATACAGGAACTTTAAAGAATGAATTGTGCTAAAATAAGACAACCACTAAAATAAATACATTTACAGTACCTCTTGGGATGGCAGAGGGTCAATAATATTGAATGCAGGTCTTGTGGCACAGAGTTATGGCCCTTTGTCCTCCTACATTTTTCTAACGATTTCTTTGAAACTTAGTAGGCGTTATTATCATGATATGTTGTTGTGTTTCCCTGAAAAGAATTTTGATTCATCAATTTTAGGCAAAAGTTATTGCCTTTTGTTTATTTCAGTATTTGGTTTTTTTTCCGGCAATTTCCTTCTACATTTTATGATCGATTTCTTTGAAACTTGTTAGGCTTTATTATCATGATATGTTGTTGTGTTTCCTTGAAAAGAATTTTGATGCAACAATTTTAGGCAAAAGTTAGTGCCTTTTGTTTATTTCAGTATTTGTTTTTTGTCCGGCAATTTCCTCCTACATTTTATGAACGATTTCTTTGAAACTTGTTAGGCTTTATTATCATGATATGTTGTTGTGTTTCCCTGAAAAGAATTTTGATGCAACAATTTTAGGCAAAAGTTATTGCCTTTTGTTTATTTCAGTATTTGTTTTTTTGTCCGGCAATTTCCTCCTACATTTTATGATCGATTTCTTTGAAACTTGTTAGGCTTTATTATCATGATATGTTGTTGTGTTTCCCTGATGAGAATTTTGATTCAACAATTTTTGCAAAAGTTATTGCCCTTTGTTTATTTCAGTATTTGATTTGTGTCCGGCGATCTCCTCCTACATTTTTCTTATGCCGGAGATTACTTCCTACTTTTTATAACCGTTTTTTTTTGAAACTTGGAAATTATTATAGTCATGATAAATAGTTATGTTTCTTCGAACAAAATTTTGATTCGACTATTTTTGCAGAAGTTATTGCCCTTTGTCTATTTCTAGTACTTGAATCTTGTCCGGAGATCTCCTTCTACAGTTTTCTATCGATTTCTTTGAAACTTGGTAGGGTTTATAATCATGATATGTAGTTGTGTTTAATGAGTTGGAGACTAATCTTTTGATTACTTGTTTTCCTCAAACTGTTAGATAATTAAAGAAAACCGAATATTGAATTTGTAGTGAAAGGTGAGATTTATAGCATGCTAGCTAGCCACTCTTAAGGTGATACAAATCTTATTTTAATGCAAGATAGTATGTAAAACTATATGGCACTCGATGAGCGCATATTGTTCCGCCCTGCGGTACTCTTGTTGACCTTTGACCTGCATCAAAGAAAAAGTTTGCCCGGGCTCTATCTCCTACACTACTAGTTACTGGAACTTCCCGCTTGGGGCATGGGCTCACTTGCATTAAAGAAGAAGCATATACTTGCCTGTCAAATAAGATGGAGGAAGAATACATCACAAGATCTGCTTCTTCTCTACCAAGTCACTTTCAATACGTTGAACTGTTATACTATCAGCTATTAAAGACAGACTTCAGAACTACATGTACGTACTGTGATGGAGCCCGGGCACACAATGGAACCAACCAGATTCATTGTTCTATGTGTTGTGAGATGTGTGTTGACTGTGAGTTACTTTATATTTTTGCTTACTTTACTTGACTTTCAGTTTCCATACTGTATGATTCTTATACATGTGTATGCACATTCAATGTGTAATATTTACTTCTGAATACAATTTACCAGATTCTGGTATCACTCATTCAGAGATAATATGACCAATTCTAAATTTGAATCGGTGAAATAACCCATTGAAATAACTTATATCACCAATTCAAATCAGGAATGTTGATTTTGCACCTAGGAATGGGCGATACCATTGATTCAAATTAGTGACATTGCCTCTTTGAATCCGTGATGTCACTTGTTCGTTTGAACTTCTGAATCCTGATATCGCTTACTAAAATTAGCGTATTCACATTTACACCACCAAATGCAATCCAATAATGAAACACTGTAGAATACAGAGTATATAGTGTCACCAGATGCAATTTAATAGTAAAATGGTACCACTAACCAGTAAACATCCACCAGATTTATTTGCAATAGTAGCACTGACACTATTCCTTATTGAATACGGTGGGTCTGTCGAACATTCATATATAGAATTCGTTCCTGCACGATTTTATCATCTGTGCTTTTTACATTCGGTGGTTGACAATAATTCTCAAAATTGTCTTGTTTCAATTTAGTTAGAAATCCTGGTAAGTGCTGACATCAGATATCCTAACTCAATTTACACGCAGAACGATATCCATTCATATTTCAGAATAAAATGTGGGGATGTTTGTAGGTATAATTTATTTCAAAGACTTTTTCCTGGTGTCGAGAGATAATGAGATAGGTAACCAATGTCACAACAAGAATCAATGTTAGTATGGTGTTTAAGTAACGTCAACAGGAAACCAGTGGGTGAGGAGTATTAATTAGCAGTTCTCGTGTACAAGTGAGAAAATGAATCTATATACTGGGACAATTATTGGTGACTACAGGTAGCACAGTCAGTCAGTCACATTAGTGTATGTTTCATGAGCTCGAAGACATTTGTAATAAGGGTGAAAATTCCCACAGGTTGTTGCATTTACGTATATTGTTTTAATGTTAAAAAACATTAAATTAAGAAAATTATGTGGCATAAGAAAGGAGCAACTTAACATTATTTCTAAGCCTGCTGTGGTATCCTTGCTATTTTCCCCAGCCTTGCCAGCTGC